>NW_027597321.1:0-87122 GCF_964194155.1 Cetorhinus maximus
TAACTACTGCTGGATAGACCACCCGAGTTATGAAACTACTGCTGGAGAGAACACCCGAGCTATGTAACTACTGCTGGAGATAACACCCGAGCTATGTAACTACTGCTGGAGAGAACACCCGAGCGATATAACTACTGCTGGAGAGACGGAACGATCGATGCAACAACTGCTGGTGGGTCCATTGTAGCGATGGCTGATATAATCAGCAGCATATGGTGCTCAGCAAACCACCATCCCCAAATTTCTCAATGGTTCCCAATGTCCATGAGCTCTTCCAGGCCTCCATCCTGTCTAGTCCTGAAAAGTTGATCCGTGCATGTTCCGGACCGGCGCGATTTCGCACTTTCAAGCATGTGGGGCGGGCGGTCGTTGGCTGGGAGGGTGGTAATTGGACAGAATCGGTTCACACTGGCATGTTACACTACAAATATATACTTTTCATTCCAATATGCGAAATACATTCTTATCTATATCGTTACAACTTTACTGGTCAGAAAGAGTTCATCTTTTTGTGCAGGAGTAACAATGATTAATTTCAAAATGCTGTAAAACCCCATTGATAAATATTAAATTCATACAAAATGAAGGATTCCACTCAGATCCCCTTGCTGCTGTCCACATAATTATTTCCTGTAGCTTAAATGTGTCCCATGTTGATCGATTAACTTGCAAACGGCGTGTATAAATCCAGCAGTCTGCTGGCCCCAGCTGCATGGCAGCATCAGTTGTGCCTCGGGTCGAGTTGCACACGGATTTTTTATCTTTTTGGCACAAGATCAATATCTACATTTTTGGATATGTACGTTATGAAATCCAAGAATTCGAAGTGTTTGCAAGCTTTGAACGGAATGTATCTTTGTAAGAATGACACACATTCACAAACGCTTACGTGATAAATTCTGCTCAGTTCTCCAGGAATGAGATCCATGAATTTGGCTAAAGTTCGCTGCAAGGATAGCGATCTGCCCTCAGCATTATGTGCATCCAAAGGGATACATTTGGTAGCTTATTATTTGAGGACATCATCGATGATGTTGCTTTCCAAACATGACGAAATAAAACGTTTCAATGTTTTCGATTCATATGATCTGCAAACAGATTTGCTGCAGTTTGTATTACTGCTTCCTCTTAATAAGCTGCTGATTGGTCTAACAGCTTTTCTGTTTGTGTCGTCAAAAGTTTTCATTTTTACCAATTAACAAATCGTGAACGTATTTTGATTTGAAATTATTATCAAATGCAAACAGTTATTTTGTAACATGTATTTTAGTTCCAAGTACTGTGATATCTGTGCCTTTACTGTTGCAAATTTGCAAAGATAACATTTGCAGTCCACTTTCTGTGAGCATTAGAATGGAAACCTTTTACGGATTGGGCCGTTTTAGGGTTGACATACCTCAGCGTCTCCGAATGTCTTAATCCAGTCCTGTAACTGACATTCATAAGACACGGCTTTGACTTCTGAAGACCTGGCTATTTCCTTGTTATTCTATTCAAAACTCACTAACTTTATATTTCATGTCATTAAGCTTATTTCAGATCTGGAAATTAAAAGGTTAAAGACAGGGCGAAGTCGGGATAAAATGGACACAATGAATGTCTGTGATGAATTGGAGAAAAGATAATGGAAACTGTGTAAAACTTTAGTTTTCCAAAAAATGATATACTTTATTCATCAAACATGTTAGGTGCAGTACATGACTGTTCCATAATGGAAAAATAATGCGGATGCTGATAATCTGAAGCAAAAAACATATGCTTGGAAACTCAGCAGGTCTGACAGCATCTGTGGTGAGAAAAACAATATTAATGTATCGACTGCGCATGACAACTCTTGGGAGCTCTGAAGAAGAGTCATACGGACTCGAAACTTTAACTCAGTCTCTTTCTCCACACATTCTGTTGAGATTTTCCAGCATTTTTTTTGTTTTTTGTACATGACTGTTCCACTTTGACTAATAGTTTATTAACGTTCAATCTCTTTTGATGCAACATGCGTTACTATGATAATTTTGAACATTTACAAACTGGCTAGGCTTATCATTTTCGTTTCACAACAAGCACTGCCTAGTACGTTTTTTACACAGAGATCAGATTGATTGCAGAACATTAACAAGGTTTTTCCTAAATAAAAGCTATAGTGTGTACAACTCTCTCTCTCTCTCTCACTTTCACACTCTCTCTCTCTCTCTCTTCCACACACACACACAGGAAGACGAACAGGCTGACAGACACAGGCACCTACACAAAACAGATTCACTTTCACCGCTCTCCCACTGTCGGATGCTGTCATGTTCACATGGCACAGAAAAACATTGTGTACACACACACACACGCAGATCGACAGGCAGAGAGATGTACACTCGCTCTCTCACACACACACACACATATAAAGAGACACAAACGTACAGGCGGACAGATACATAAATAGATGCGTGCACTCCGATAGGCACGCACAAACATACACAAACACATACACACATGCACACAAAAATCATACATGCAGACAGCCACACACACAGGCAGACATATCCTCAAATACGCACCCATGCAAATATACTCATGGACGTACACATAGACAGACAGGCACTCAGACAGACACAGATGCACACAGCCACAGACATACGGACAAACACACACACACACACATACAGATTGTCACACACGTTCGCACACACAGACGGACAGAAACATAAATAGACATATTTACTCACACAGTCAAATACACACACGCAAACACAAACTCACCTTCAGCAATCTCCCTTGGCTGGGGTTTATCATGACCGCGGGCACACAAACACACACACACACACACACAAACACTCACACACACACACACACACACAAACACACACACACACACACAAACACACACACAGACACAAACGCACGCACACACACACACACACACAAAGAAATAGATGCTAAATAATTAAGATCAATTATACACTCTATCATAAATTGACATTTGGTTGCTAAGTTGGGCTTCAGAGCCTATGCAGAGGAATACAATTGTACGTGTTTCATTTATTCGGCATAATAACTGATCCACAGGGTATAATGTTCGATCTGACTTGTAAAAGTTAACTCGATAGCCAACACACAGACTGGGAAATTTAGTGTAAATCGTGAATAGGTCATGATAACTAATATACAAGATATAAAGTAAAGCTAATTGTTGTATTGGTCTTGAAAACATTACATGGGGAGAGAAGAATGCTATATCGGTATTTCAGCTGATAAGCAACTAAATCAGAAGATTTCTGAACTGTGAGGTGGGTAGAATTGCATTTCCAAAGGGCATGGTTAAGTTAATGGAATGGATAGGCTGGTGGTAGATGAAGTTCAATGCAAATTGATGCGAAATGATTCATTTTAGTAGCGAGAACATGAGGAGAGACAGCACAAAATGAAGGATACATCTCTGAAGCGGGTATGAGCAGAGGGACAAGCCATTGAAGGTGGCAGTATATTTTGAGAAATCAGTAACTAAAGCAAGACTGTATCTATCGTAAAATAGAGTATGAGTGCAAGGAAGTTAGTTCAACTTGTTTGGACTCTAGTTGAAGTATTACGTCTAGATCTGGGCAAGGAATGTGGGGTTACTGTATAGAGGACCGATAAGCTTCACGAGAATGTTTCCAGGTTTGAGCTTGGAGAAGCCCCAGATTAAAGGAGAATATAGATGCGCAGGTCAGATGGGCTGATCGTTGGCAAATGTAATTTAATCCAGAAAAGTGTGCGGTGATTCACTTGTACTGGACAAGCAAGGGACGGGAGCACACGTTGAATTGTTCGTGGTAAGAGCCGAGGATCAGAGGGACCTGGGTGTGCATATCCTCAGGTCTCTTAAGGTAGCAGAACATATAGATAAGCTGGTTAAGAAGACATATGGGATACTTGCCGATATTAGGTGAGGCATAGAGTATAAGAGCAGGGAGGTTATGCTTGAACTATACAGAACGCTGTTCAGGCCACAGCTAGAGTATTGCGTGCAGTTCAGGAATCAGCATTATGGGAAGGATGTGATTCCACTAGAGAAATTGCAGAGGAGATTTACCAGGATGTTGCCTGGACTGGAGAGCTATAGTTATGAAGCGAGAATAAATAGACTGGGTTTTGTTTCCCTAGAGGAGAGCAGATTGAAGGGGGACATGTTTGAGTGTATAGAATTATGAGGTGCATAGATGGGGAGTCAGGAAGGAGCTCATCCCGTTGGTGTAGAGATCCATAACCAGTGGGCATAGATTTAAGGTAAGGGGCATGAGATTTAGTGGGGATGTGAGGAATATTTTTTTCACCCAGAGGGTGTTGGGCATCTGGAACTCACTGCCTGAAAGGGTGGTTGAATTAGAAACCGTCATAACATGTAAGATATGTTTGGATGTGCACTTGCGATGCCATGGCACATAAGGCAATAGGCCTGGTGCTGAACAATATGGTGAGAATAGATAAGTACTTGTCTGACCGGCGCAGATTCGATGGGCCAAAAAGGGCCTTTCTCTGTGCTGTAGACCCCTCTGACTCTATTAATATAAGTTAGGATTGTTTTCCTTGAAGAGAGAAGGCTGAGAGGAAAGTTGATCTGGCTGTTTAGAATCATGAGTGATCCTTATTAAACAAGGGGAAAGGGTTCATTTTCGTGAAAGCACTCAGGGTGAGGAAGCTCAGTATTAAGGTCGTCACGAAAAGAAGCACTGATCACATTAACTTTAATGTTTTCACACTGCGACTGTTTTGGATCTGTAAAACAGTGTCTGAGAGCTGTTGGAGGCAAGTTGAAATGAAGCATTCATTCGGGAATTAGACGGTTATCTGAAAATGAAGAAAATGCAGGTTATGGGGAGAAGGCTGGAGAATAGAACTTCGTATGTTGATCATTGAGAGATTCGGTGCAGACACGATGGGTCAAATGGCCGCCTTCAACGTGGTAACAGTTCTGTGATTCTGTTATTTAACTTGATCCTTCTTTTACCCTGTGTCCCTCCTATTTCAATCTCTGAATTTCTGAATGTCGGTTCCAGCTTTAATTAGAATCAGTGAAATATAGTTGCACCGCCGTAATTCCCAGTGCCACCTCGCTTTAAGGATCGTTGATCAACCTCGAGCCAGGCTCGAGCGTCATGATGTTGGGTTGTTGGTGACCCTTTCAGAATCGAAGCAATTGGGCCGGATTTCGATTGGCCAATGATTTGCAAGCAACTCAGCCATTGGCTTACGCTGCTGTCAATCGCAAAGTGGGCAGGCATAGGTTTTGCTAAGGTGAGTAAGGCGCTCGGCTATTGGTCGGATTTTGAAGCTGGATTTTCATCACTCCAGGAAATTCCAGGGCTGTTGCATCTCTCCGATTGGATATTAGAGCTGTCACTCTCATGCTGAAACGCTCCAGTCGGGCAGGGCAGGTGTCCATCACACCTTCGGGACTCTCCATTTGTTTGAGGAGCTATCAGTCAAATATTGAACACTATGATTGAACGTAACTCTGCGCTGGATGGTGGGAATTGGTTTGTGCTGTTTGATTAATTGAAGTTCTGACCGCAGCGGTCGGAGCTTACCGATTGGCTGATGCGGCTGTCCGTGATGGGGTTCAGCTCCCTGATGGGCTGATACTTCTGTGGTCAATGGTGAAGATCGCTGATTGGCTGAACTATCTGTGAGTTACTGGTTGCAGCAACGTGATTGGATGAAGCTGATGCCAGTCAGCTGTTGGAATGAATTGTTTGGCTGAACTGTCTATCAGTCAGCAGTTGTCGCTCCCTGATTGGTTGAGATGAATGCCGGCGCACAGGAAGAATACCCTGACTGGCTCACGTGACTCTGGGCCAAAATTCTGCAGCTCCCTGATTGGATGAAGCGACTGTCAGTTAGCCGGTAGGTCAACTTGATTGGCTCAGGTAGCTGTCATTCAGCGAGCGGTTCTCCCTGAATGGCTGAGGTGGGTGTGGATGAACATCTGATGCTGATCCACTGGCTGCCGCGGCTGTCAATTATGGGGCTGATTGCCCTGATTGGCAAAAGCAGCTGTAAGTTAGCGGCGGAAATCCCTGATTGGCTGAGGCGACTGTCAGTCAGCATGCAGAGCTTCCTCATTGGCGGAAGAGACTGTCCGTCAGCGGCCGAAACTCTCTGATTGGCTGAGGCGTCTGAAAGTCAGGTGTTTTTCTTCATTAATTGAATAATTGATGTAACCGGATAATTCACCGTTTTCTTCATCTGCTCTCGGAACTTGGACTGAGTCACAGCGTAAATAAATGTGTTTGTGCAGCAACTTAAATTCAGCAGCATATATCCTACTTGTTGGAATATATATTCAGGATCGGTGAGGTAAATTAACCCTCTCACGTCCATATAGAAGAATTTTATAACATAAACCGACCACAGGAGGATGAAGGTCCCGGATATGGTGAAGAGTAAAATCATAGACTTCCTCCTGCTCTCCATCTCTGGGTCACTGCGATTCTCTCCCTTACTTTGAGCCCTCAGTCCCTTCCGGACTCGACTGGTCACTAAAATGTGTCTGACTGTCAGAGCGTTCATCAGCAGAATTAAACCGAATGGGAGCAATGGGGTTAAAACCGTCTGAAAGCAGTTAAATCCAACCCATCCGGAATCAGTAAAAGAGCTTGGCTTTGGAACACAGCCCCACGATACATTGTCGAATATCTGTATAGGTTCCAGTGTAATGTATTGGGGGATGTTTTTTAAACCAAGCAGGATACCGGTTGTCGCTAGAACAACAGCCGCTGTTTTCCCGGTGCAATATTCTGTTTTCAGCTTCTGGCAACGAATGGCCACAAATCGATCAAAAGAGAAAGTGACGGTGAACCAGACAGAACAGTCCATGGCTACAACCTGCAGGACAGCGCGAACACGACACACAGGAGTGAGCTCCAGGAAACTTAGTGGGAAATAATAATAATTGATCTTGTTCAGTATGACGTTTGTGATAATGACCAGTAGATCCGCCCTTGCCATGGCCACCAGGTAGCGAGTGGTGCAGGTGGAGAGGCCGCACTTTCCTCGGGACAGGATCACAATCCCCAGTAAATTAACTGCCAGAGAGAAGGGAGAAGGGACTGGAAATTAATGATTAAACATTCTCCGTGTCTGACCCTCACAGGGAGGACAGCATTTCAGCACCAAAAGAGAGTTTGGTCACAGGAGGACAGGCAGACGACTGGCTGGCGAGTATTTCAGATTTTAGCTTTGTTTTTAGATTAAAATTAGCAGCTGAGTTACAATTACTTGTTGATTATTATTATATTTAGTAATTTAAAGTTAGGGGGAAATTAAACAAAGAATGAAGGAGAAACAACAAAAAAGAGCCAGACGTGAGTGGGTGTTTAAAGAGCAGGAGTTTACCTGTGAAGGAGCGGAGCGGCTGTATAAAGAGCAAGAGTGGAGCGGGTGCATATAGAGTAGGAGTTAACCTGTGAGGGAGCGGAGCGGCTGTGTAAAGAGCGAGAGTGGAGCGGGTGCATATGGAGCAGGAGTTTACCTGTGAGGGAATGGAGCGGCTATATAAAGTGCATAGCGGAGTGCCCCTTTGAGGGAGCAGAGCAGCTGTTTAAAGAGCGAGAGTGGAGCGGGTGCATATAAAGCAGGAGTTTACTTGTGAGGGAGCGGAGCGGCCGTATAAAGAGCGAGAGTGGAGCGGGTGCATATAGAGCAGGAGTTTACCTGTGAGGGAATGGAGCGGCTATATAAAGTGCATAGCGGAGTGCCCCTTTGAGGGTGCAGAGCGGCTGTATAAAGAGCGAGAGTGGAGCGGGTGCATATAGAGCAGGAGTTTACTTGTGAGGGAGCGGAGCGGCTGTATAAAGTGCATAGCAGAGTTTACCTGTGAGGGAGCGGAGCAGCTGTAAAAAGAGCGATAACGGATTTTACCTGTGACGGAGCGGTGTGGCTATATAAAGAGCGCTGCAGAGTTTACCTGTCTGTGGGCCTTTTCTCACACAGGCACAGGGCGGTGGGAGAATTCGATAGGAGTGATGTCAGGACAAGGGAGAGAGCTGGTTTGTAGTTAGTGAGTAAGGTGCATTCTTTTTTCAACACTTTAAAAGTACATTACAGTAGGTAACAGTCACCGCATTTGACTTTATTTTGCCAGAAAACTGCTAAATAGTTCTTTACTAGGGTTAAGTTTAGGGAAACAGTTTTCTTTAAAATAAAAATAAAACAAAGCGTATGGCAAAGGGACTCAGTCACGTGATTTGCATGAGGATTCTTCGACACGCACTGCAATCTGAATGACCACATGTGCAGGAAGTGCCACTGGATTCAGCAGCTTGAGCAATGGGTTTCAGAGCTTTAGCGTCAGCTGGAGACACAGCGGTGCATCCGCGAGGCTGAGAGTTAAGTGGATAGAACATTTTTGGATGTGGTCACTCAGCAGCTTGAGGAAGTGCGGGAATTGGTGACAATCAGTCAGAAGAAGGTAGACAGGCATGTAATGAGGAAAGCCACAGGTATGTATTGAGGAAAGCACCATGCAGGTAATGAGGTAACCCTGTGTTGGAAAAGGGTAAGGGTGAATGTTCCACTGGAGAGTGCAACCAGAGTTTAAATTCCAGACACTGTGGGTGTCTCAGCTGCACAAGTGGGGAGGGGTAAGAGTGCAACAGCAATAGTGGTAGGAGACTAAATGGTGAGGGGTGCAGACAGGAGCTTCTGCAGCCATAGACGTGACTCCAGGATGGTGTGTTGCCTCCCTGGTAGCAGGGTCAAGGATATCACAGAACAGTTGCAGGGCATTCTGAAGGGGGAGGGAAAACTCAGAGGTCGTGGTTCACATTGGTACTAACGACTTAGGTAGAAATGGATGAGATCCTGAAAAATGAATTTCGGGAGCTAGGCAGCAGATTAAAAAGCAGGACTTCAAAGGTTGCAACCTCTGGATGGCCCCCTTGTCACTTGAAAGTGAGTATAGGAATATGAGGATAGAGCAGATGAATGCGTGGCTGAAGAAATGTTGCAGGTGGGAGGCCTTCTGGTTCCTTGATCATGGTATGTTTCTGGCGAATTGGCACCTCTACACGTCGGACAGGGTGCACCTGAACTGGCACAGGAGCAACATCTTTTTGGGCATGTTTTCTAGTGATGTTGGGGTGGGGTTGTGTGGGGAGGGTAAAGCTAATACAGTATTTTTATGTAATAATGAGTGAAGGTACAGTAGATGGTGGTGCACAGCCTAATATCTAAGATGGACGAAATGAGTCTGGAAGACAGAGCAAACATAGACCTGTTAAGGCACAGGGGAAAAATGCAAGGCTGGTTACCTGCTATTGTAATGAAAGGAGTCTTAAAAGTAGGGCAGATGAATTGCGGGAGCTGATTAACACACGGGAATATGATATTGTTGCTATCACAGAGACGTGGTTGATGGCGGCGCGGTACTGTCAGCTCAATGTTGCATGGTATAGAATGTTCAGGCATGACAGAGGGCTGATGGCGACTTAGTGGTGGGGTTTGAAATGGAAGTTGAAACTGCACGATTGATCAAGAAGTAAATTAATGCCATAAGGTGTGATGGTATTTTTGAAGGTTCCTCAAATGAGGCCATATGGAGAGAACCTAAATAGAGGAGGCAATCACTTTACTGGGGGTGCACTTAATGCCTCCAAAGAGTCAGGGTGGCTAGAGGAGCGATTATGTCGGAATATCTCAGAGATGTGTACAAGGGTAATAATAGTGGAAAATTTCAATTCACCAATGTTAACTTGGATATTCTTAGTGTGAGAGGCTTCGATGTGGCATTCTGAAAGTGCTTGAAAGAGAGCTTTTTGAGCCAACGCTAAAGCCCTACGAGAGAAGAGGCGGCACTGGGCCTAATCTTAGGGAGTGAAGCCAGTAAAGTGGTTTAAGTGTCAGTGGGGGAAAGCATTTCGGGGAGGGAGACCATAGTTCTTGCTGTTTTAAGGTAGTTATTGAAAATGACAAAGATGGCTTGTAAATAAAGGTGCTGAAATTGGGGAAGGCCGACTTCAATATTTTATGACAGGATGTGGCCAATGGGGACTTGAAGCAGCTAATTGTAGGAAAGTCTACAACAGGCCTGCGGGACTCATTCAGAAAGGAAATAGTGAGAGTTCAGGGCCAACATGTTCCCGTAGAGGTGAAGAGTAGGACAAACAATTCCAGGGGATACTGGTCGTCAAGGGATATGGAGTATTGGATCAGGAAAAAGAAAAGTGACTGATGGTGGATACAGGGGGGTTAAAACAGCGCGGAAGCCCTGGAGAAGCATAAAAAGTGAGTGGTGGGGGATGGGTGTGGTAGTTAAGAAGTAGTTAGGAGAGCGAACAGGAGGCATTACCAAGCACTGGCGGGAAAGGTAAAGGAAAACCAAAGGCATTTTATAAATATATTCAGGGCATGAGGATAACCAGGGAAAGAGTAGGACCCATCAGGGAACAAAGTGGCAGATTGTGCTGTAACCGAAGGACATAGGTGAGGTTATAAACGCTTACTTTTCATCTGTAATGTTTGTGGAGAAGGACGATGTAGGTGCTGAGATCAGGGAGGGGGACTGTGATATACTTGAACATATTAGCATTGAAAGGATGGAGGTATTAATGGTTTATACTTGAAAGTGGATTAATCCGCAGGCCCAGATGAGATGTATCCCAGGCTGTAATATGAGGTAAGGGAGCAGGGTTCAATGGCTCTGATGCTTATTTTCAAATTATCTGACCATTTGAGGGGTGCCAGTGTACTGGAGGAGAGTGAGAGAGGAGACGTGGGGCCATTAGCAGTGAGAGAGTTGTAGCGGGGCTATTAACAGTGAAAGAGTGAGTGAGGAGAAGCGGGGCCATTAGCAGTAAGAGAGTGAGAGAGGAGCATCGGGGCCATTAGCATTGAGAGAGTGAGAGAGGAGAAGCGGTGCCATTAGGAGCGAGAGACTGTGAGAGAAGCTGCGTGAGAAGTAGCGAGGTGTTAGCAGGATTTGAGAGGCGGGGGGGTAATAACCCAGAAAGATGTTTGAAACTGTAACACACTGCCTGAGGGGCTGGTAGAGGCAGGAACCCTCACAACATTTAAGAAGTATTTAGATGAGAACTTGAAATTGCCTCGCATACAGGGTTAGGGGTCAAGAGCTGCTAAATGGGAATAGTATAGATAGGTACTTGACGCCTGACACGGTCATGATGGGCCGTTGGACCTGTTTCTATGTTGTCCAACTTGGATACTCTGTGACCCTCTGACTTTATGAGTGAGAGAGGAACAGAGCAGGCACTGAGAGTGGGAGAGTTAGAGAAAGAGCGGTGCCATTAACAGTGGAAGAGCAGAAGGAACAGTGGGAACATTAACATTGAGACAGTGCGAGTTGAGTGAGCGACCATTGGAGTAAACGGAGAGTGGCCACAGAGCATTACTGGGCAGGGGGAGAGGAGAGATAATGAAAACAAGAGATCATTAAACCTATTAGCTGAAATAGGCTATTCGGAAAATGAATCTGTTCGCCAATTAATGAGTTCACTGCTGACATGAAAATCTTACGTTCGAGAAAGAGGCGGAGAGCCACCAGACCATCACGGTGGGGGATGGAGGTGTAGAGGGATTGGACTATCTTGACTCCATTCTCACTCCCCTTGTCCAATCCCTTCCCACCTACATTCATGATTCTACTGACACCCTACATCATGTGTAAAATTTCCAGTACCGTGGTCCCAAATGCCTCCTCTTCACCATGGACGACCAATCCCTCCAGACCTCAATCCCCCACTGGGATGGTCTGATGGCTCTTCGCTTCTTCCTCGAACAGAGGCCGGAACAATTCCCATTCACCACTACTCTCCTCCGTCTGGCTGAACTTGCTCTCACACTAAACAATGTAACCTTAAACTCCTCTCACTTCCTCCAAATAAAACGTGTGGTTATGGGTACCCGCATGGTCCCCAACTATGCCTGTTTCTTTGTGGGGTATGTGGAACATTCATTGTTCCAGTCCTACTCGAGCCCCCTCCCACAACTCTTTCTCCAATACATCGATGATCACTTCGGTGCTGCTTCATGCTCTCGTCTGGACCAGGAAAAATTTATAAATTTTGCTTCCAATTTCCACCCCTCCATCATTTTCACGTGGTCCATCCCTGACACTTCCCTTCCCTTCCTTGACCTCTCTGTCTCAATTTCCATTGATAGACTGTCCACCAATATCCATTACAAGCCTTCCAACACCCACAGCTACCTAGACTACAGCTCCTCACACCCCGCTTCCTGTATGGACTCCATCCCGTTCTGTCAGTTGCTTGGCCTTCGTCCCATCTGTTCTGATGATGCCACTTTCAAAAACATGTCCTCTGACATGTCCTCCTTCCTTAACTGAGGTGTTTCACCTATTGTGGTTGACAGGGCCCTCAACTGTGTCCGGCCCATCTCCCGCCATCCACCCACACAACCTTCTTCTCCCTCCCAGAAACATGATAGGGTCCCCATTGTACTCACTTATCACCCCAACAGCCTCGGCATTCAAAGGATCATCCTCCGCCATTTCCGCCAACTCCAGCATGATGCCACCACCAAGCACATCTTCCCTTCACCCCCCCCGGCGGCATTCCACAGGGATCGTACCCTCCGGGACACCCTGGTCCACTCCTCCATCAACCGCTACACCTTAACCCCTCCCACGGCACCTTCGCATGCCACCGCAGAAGGTGCAACACCTGCCCCTTTCCTTCCCCTCTCCTCACCGTCCGAGGGCCCAAACATTACCTTCAAGTGAAGCAGCATTTCACTTGCACTTCCCTCAAATTAGTCTACTGCATTCATTGCTCCCAATGCGGTTTCATCTATATTGGAGATACCAAATGCAGACTGGGTGACCGCTTTTCAGAACACCTTCGGTCTGTCTACAAACATTACTCAGACCTCCCTGTCGCTTGCCATTTCAACATTCCACCCTGCTCTCATGCCCACATGTCCGTCCTTGACTTGCTGCATTGTTCCAGTGAAGCTCAATGCAAAATGGAGGAACAGCAACTCATCTTCCGACTACGCACTTTATAGTCTTCCGGACTGAATATTGAGTTCTACAATTTTAGTTCATGAACTATCTACTCCATTACCACCCCCTTTCCCACACCCCTCCACCACCCCACACCCACTTTTTTCCCATTCATTTATATTGATTTTTCTTTTCCACCTTTCCATTATTTTTAAGTGTATTCACATCCATTGTTTTATCTCGACCTTTTAGACTTTTGATTCCTTCACCCCACCCCACCCCCACTAGGCCTATCTGTACCTTGCTTGTCCTGCTTTCTATCCTTAATTAGCACATTCCTTAGATAATATCACCACCTTCAACAACTTTTTGTCCTTTTGTCTGGGACATCTTTTGATTATCTCCACCTATCACTGGCCCTCTATCCAGCTCTACTTGTCCCATGCCCCCTTAAATCAGCTTTCCTTCACCTCTCTTCTATTTTTACTTAATTCTGTTGAAGGGTCATTCGGACTCGAAATGTTAACTCTGTTCTTCTCCGCAGATGCTGCCAGACCTGCTGAGTTTTTCCAGGTATTTTTGTTTTTGTTTAGGTAAACAGTGAAAATTAATACCTCTCTACTTACATGCTGGTATTATTAAGAACTAAACAAATAAATTAAAGGTACAAATGAAGCTTAATGGGTATGCTCTTGTAGCCATTGCAGAAACGTGGTTACAGAGAAATCAAAGCTGTGTGCTAAATATTCAGGTGCATGTGATATTCGAAAAGACAGGCAGGAAGAAAAGGATGGTGGTACAGCTTTTTTTGCACGAGATATAATATGTACGATAGCAAGAGATTCTTTTGGCTCAGAAGATGTAGAATCGACTTAGGTGGAGGGAAGAAATAACAAGAGGGTGAAGACAGTGTTGGGAGTATTCTATAGGGCGCCTAACAGTAGCTATACTGTAGGAATGAGAATGAGCCAGGAGATAATTGTGCCATGTAAAAATGGCAGTTCATTTATTATGGGTGACTTTAATCTTCATTCCTTTTGGGGAAATCACATTGGCAGAGGTAGCCACGAGCAATAAATCATAGAGTGTATCCGGGAGAATTACCTAAATCAATTTGCTGTGGATCCAATCAGGGATAAGGCTACTTTTCATCTGTTAATGTGTAATAAGGCACATTTAATAAATGATCACAGTGTAAAAGATCACCTTGAAAAAAATTCCATAACATGGTGTAATTTTGCATTCAGTTTGAGAGTGAAAATGGGTCCGAAACAACTGTGCTGAACTTACAAAAAGTTAAATACAAAGGAATGAGGGCAGCGTTGGCTGGAGTAGACTGGAAAATGACTTTAACAGAGAAGACGCTTGATGAACAATGGCAGACATTTAAGAAAATAGTTCATGACTCATATCAAAGACATATCCCCATGAGGAATTAGGATTGAAGAATGGAGATAAACCAAGCATGGTTAACCAAACAAGTTGTGGAGAGAATCATATTTAAAGACAAAAAATACATTCAATGTGGCAAAGGTTAGTGGTAAACCAGAGGATTAAGACAGTTTTAACAACCAGGAAAAGTTGACCAAAAATATATTAAAGATTGGGAAAATAAGCATTGAGCATAAACTAGCAGGTAATATAACAAAGTTCACTAGCAGCTTCGTTAAATATATAAAATTGAAGAGAGAGGTTTATGTGAACTATTGCCCCTTAGAGAATGAGTCTGTGGAAATAATAATGAGGAACCAGGAAATGGCAGAGGAGATGAATTCATGCTTTGCATCAGTCTTCACGATAGAAGACAAGAATAGCATTCCAAAAAAATACCAAATAATCAAGGCACAAAATGGGGGGAGGGTATAAATGAATAACTATTACTGGAGAAAAAGTGCGAAGGAAACTAATGGGGCTTAAAGCCGATAAATCCCTGATAGATTGCATCCTAGGATATGAAAGGAAGTAGCTACACAAAAGTTGATGCACTGGTAGGAGTCTTCCAAGAATCCTTTGATTCTGGAAAAGACAAGAAGATTTGGATTCTTCCAAAGTAACGACCTTATTAAAAAAAAAAGAGAGAAAAACTCAAGTAACTGTAGGCCACTTAGCTTAACATCCCCAATTGACAAAATGTTAAATCTGTTATGAAGAATGTGTTAGCAGAGCATTTAAAATACAAATTATAGTCAAGCAGAGTTAGCAAGGTTTGATGAATGGGAAATCGTGCCCGGTAAATGTATTAGAATTATTTGAGGAAGTAAAAAGCAGAATGGATCAAGGGGAAACAGGAGATGTAATATATTTGGACTTCCAAAAAGGCGTTCAGTAAGGTACCATGCATACGGCTGCTTAATACGTTAAGAGCTAAAGGTTTTGGGGGCAGTATATTAGCTAGGATAGAGGATTTTCTAACTAATAGAAGACAGAGAGTCGAGAGAAGAGGGGCATTTTCAGAATGGTAGCCTGTAACTAGTGGAGTGCCACAGGAATCATTGTTGGGGCCACAATTATGTACAATATATATTAATGATTTATATGAGGGAAGTGAATGAACTATTGCCACATTTCCAGATATCACAAAAATAGGTGTGAAGGCAAGTGATGAGGATGACTCAAAGATTCTACACGGGGATAGACAAGCGTAAATTGAAAGGGCAAAACCTGGCAGATGGCATCGATTATCGGAAATATTAGCATTATGGAACAATAGAGGCGCTCAATATTACTTAAATGGAGAAAGACTGCAGAAAGCTGGAGCAAATAGGGATTTGGTAGCCCGCGCACATGAATATGAAAACGCTAACATACAAGATCAGTGTGTAACAAGGAAGGCAAATGAAATTTTGGCTTTAATTTCAAAGGAAATGGATTATTAAAATCGGGAAGTCATGCTGAAACTATAAAAGGCACTCAATTTGAATACTGCCAACAATTTTGGTCCCCTTATTTGAGGAAAGATACGCTGGAAGTGGAGGCAGCCCACAGGAGGTTCAATAGGCTGGTGCCGGATGTGGAGGGACGGTTTCCTGTAGGCAGATTGATTAGATTGGGCCTGTATTCATTGGAGTTTAATAGAATGAGAGCGGACCTTATTGAAACATATTGGATTCCTGGGGGCCTTGACACGGTAGATGCTGAGAAGTTGTTTCCCTTTGTGGGAGGGTTTCGTCCAAGCCGGCATCATTTCAGAGAAAGGGGTCACCAATTTAATACAGAGATGAGGAGGAATTTATTCTCTCCAAGAGTAGTGTATGTGTGGAATTAGTTCCCATAAAGTGCTGTAGTTGATGGGTCGTTAAGTATATTCAAGGCTGAGCTCGACTGATTTTAGATCAGTCAGAGAATCAAAGGTTATGGGGAAAAGGCAGAATTGTGGAGGTGACGACGAGCAGATCAGCAATGATCTCACTGAATGGCGGAGCAGTCACTATGGGCGGAATGACATTCTTCTGCTCCGATTTCTTATGGAATTATAAAACAATCGACAAGAATATTGGAACACTGTAAGAGTGCTGGCGGATTGCGTAAATATCAGGAACAGGTTGACATCTATTTCTGCTGGAGCAGCTCAATAGAAAATGGAGCTATATCCAGACATTTAACTTCACGCACTCATTACCAAATATCTTCAACCAACATCAAAACACTTCCTGTTGTCAAATTATTCACATGACAAAAGACAGAGACAACTCCATGGAATGGAAAGATCACAAATCAAAAAATAAAAATCATGATTTCCAAATCGAACCGATTTCTTTCATTCCAGTTACTGACCCGCACTCATTTCAATTCTACATCGACAAAAGCTCACAGTCATACATTATCACTTGAAGCAGTTATTCCACTCTGGACACTGATCTACACTCAATGAAATTCTGCACTGCCAGATATAACCAATAATAATTGTTGACTGGGGTCAGCTATTCCATTCTGTTTGCTAAGCAACACTTAGTACAGTTTGAAACCAGCAGATACAGTCAGTGAAAGAGTGGTGACTAGGGCCAGGTATTCCACTCTGATTAAAGACCCAGACACAGTCCAATTCTACACTGACAGATAGACCCAATAATACATGATCACTGAGGCCAGTTATTCCACTTTGTTTACTCATCCACACTTAGTGCAATTTGAAACTAACAGTTAGACCCAGAAATATATGGTCACTGGAGTCATGTATTCCACTGAGGTTACTAACCCACACTTCGGAAAATTTGACACTTTCAAATGCAGTCAGTGAATGAGTGGTGACTGCTGCCAGTTATTCCACTCTGATTAATGACCCACACTCAGTTCAATTCTACACTGACAGTTAGACCCAGTAACACATGGTCACTGGGGCCATGTATTCCACTTTGGTTACTGATCCACACTCAGTACAATTCTACACTGGCAGATAGACCCAGTAATACATGGTCACTGGGGCCAAGTGTTCCACTCTGTTTACTGACCCACACTCTTGGTGATTTTCCTATGACCACCACTTAACCTTCCTTCAGAGACTTTCCCTTCACTGAGGTCTATTTAAACGTTTCCAAAAAATATTAAGACTTAATTCATCAGAGAGCCAGTGAGTTAAAAATAAAGGCTTATTTTCATTTGACAAAAATCAATAAAGCCGCAGAGACTTTTCCAGACATTTGAATTCAGCAAATTATATCACTGATTCGATGTATCTTAACAGTGACCACCAGATCAGCATGTAATATTTTCAGTCACAGTTTAAAATGAGAGAACAGCTCACATACAGATTTAGACAAGTTCAATGGTTATGGTCACTCACCAGGAACACCTATAACAGCAAGGATTGGGTAGAATATTTTCTCAGCCACAAAAATTGATAGCATCGTTTCAGTGCGAAGTGATGTGCCCCTTTGTGCTGCTGGTAATCTCTGTGTCTTAAACGCTGAGGTGAGACTTTCCCAAAGCTTTTCATTTATACCCTGTGGGATCACCTCAGGGATGTTGAAATTGCCACATCGTTGAAATCATTTTTTAATATATGAACAAACAGATTATGACATTGAGCTGAGTGAAACAATATGTTTGTTTGTAAATGGAGCTGCGAGGTTCCAAAGACTGGACTTTAATTATCAAATTAATTAACTATTAAACAAACAGGAGCTGTATTCACCCTGATAATATGCTGTCCACTCAAACAACATCAAGCCCATTTCTAGATTCCCTATTGTTTCAGTGATATCCGTCACCTGACTGTTACCATTTATGGATTAAATAAAAAATGTTAGAGTGTCTCTCTCCACGCTGTTCTAATCCACCCTGGGATTTAGCTGTCCTCTTTAACAATTGACATTCAATTGTGCGATTACAGTGATTTTAGGGTCACAATTTCTGAATAAATTCAACCAATTAAATTATAAAGAAATATTTAAAATCTCCCAAAAATTCATTCCACACCTCAATCAAATGCGTATCTATCTCACGATCTCTCACTCTCTCTCTCTCTCTTTCTCTCTTTATCTCCGTGCACGTTTCTCTCTCTCACTCTTTCTTTGTTTGTCTCTTTCCACCTTTGTCGCTCTTGCTCTCTTTATCTCTCTCTCTCTCTCTGCTTTTTTTTCACTCACTATATCTCCTGATCTCTTGTTCTTCCGCTCTGTTTCTCTCTCTCTCATTCTGGCTCTCCCTTTGTCTCTTTCTCTCCCTCTCACTTCCCCACTCTCACTTTCTGTCCCTTTCTCTCTCTCTCTCTCTCTCTCTCTCAATCCATCTGTTTCCTTCTCACTCTCTCAGCCTCTTTTCTTCTCTATCTGAGTCTCCTTGCTTCTCTTTCCATCTCTCTGTCTCCCTCCATGATTCTCTTCCTCTCTCTCGCTCCCATTGTCTGAATGTGTGTGTGCATCCGTTCGTGTGCATATGTATGTGTGTGTGTTGGTGGGTGCCTCTCTCTCTCTCTCGCGTTTCTCAGTCTCTTTCAATCTGTGTATGTGTATCTATGTCTGTATTTCCGCCTCTCAGGATTTCCTTTTCTGTCCCTCTCCTTCTATCTGTCTCTCTGTCAGTCTGTCTAAATATATATTTCTTTCTATCTATCTATCTATCTATCTATCTATCTATCTATCTATCTATCTATCTATCTATCTATCTATCTATCTATCTATCTATCTATCTATCTATCTATCTATCTATCTATCTATCTATCTATCTATCTATCTATCTATCTATCTATCTATCTATCTATCTATCTATCTATCTATCTATCTATCTATCTATCTATCTATCTATCTATCTATCTATCTATCTATCTATCTCTGTATATTGTCGCTATCTCTTTGACACTATATCACTCACTGCTCCCTCTACCTCTCTCTCGCAAACTTTCTCTGTTTTTCTGACTATCTCTCTATGCCTCTCTCGCTCTGGCTCTATCTGTCACACTTCCCTTCTCGTTGTATGGCTCCCGCTGTCTCTTCCTCTTCCTCGTTCTTCAATCTGTCTCTCTATCCCCATCTTTCTCTCCATCTCTCCCTCTGCGTTTGAATGTCTCTTTGCCTCCCTCCCTCGCCCTCCTTCTCAGTCTATCTCCCTTTGTCTCTCTGTTCTCTTTGTTACTTTCACTTTCCCTTTCTCTCTCTTTCTCGCTTGCTAAACTTCCCTTTGTCTGTTTCATTGCCTGTCTCTATCTATCTGCCTCTCCTTCTCTGCCTCTGCTTATCTGTTTGACTGTCCCTTTCTATTTCCCTTTCTTTCTCTCTCACTTTCGCTATCTCTCTCCCTCTCTCTATCTCTCTCCTTCTCTCTCTTATACTGTGTCTCACTGTGCTTCGCTCTTTGCCTCTCTCTCTCTATTCTCTCCCCTTCTCTTTTTCAATACCTATCTGTCTCTCTCCTTCTCTCTCTCCCTGTGTCTCCCTCGCTGTTTATCTAACCCCCACTCTCTCCTCATCACTATGACCCTCCCATTTCTCTTTCACTCTCGCCCTATGTAACACACTCTGTGTTTCACTACACTATTTCATTGTATTATTTTATCTGCGTCTCTCTCCCTCTCTGCCTCACCCCTTCTTTCTCTTTAATCAAGTCTCCTTTTTTTATCCATTTCGATCGCCCTCGCTCTCTCTCAGCCCTCTCTCTCTCTCTTTCTGTGTGGGTGCCAACATGTATCTGTGTGCGTGTTTCTCTGTCTCTGTCTCTGCCTCTCACACTATAAAATTCCCTGTCTATTTCTCTCCACTTCTCTCCCTCTATCTCCTCTATCTCTCACTGTCCCTCCGTCTGTCTCTCATTCATCTCTCTTTCTCATTCCCTGTCTCTCTCTCCCTCTCCCTACCTTGGTCTCACACTTTCTGTCTAATTCTGTCTCTCTCTTTGCCTCTCTCTCTCTAATCTCTCTCCCCCCCTCTCTTTTTCAATCTCTCTCTATCTCTCTCTCTACCTCTCCCTCTCCCACTTTCTCTCTCTCTTTCTCCCCCTTTCTCACTGTTTCTCTCACGGTGTCTCAAAATCTCATATCTCTTCCTCCCTTTGTCTCGCTCTCTAGGTGCATTCCCACCATTCTCTCAAATCTCTCTCTGTCGCTCTCTTTGTCCTTCTCTTTCTCTCGCACATGGTCAAACAGACTGCCTCCCTCATTCTTCCTCTTTCCTTCTCTCATTTTCTCTGCCTGTCTCTCTCCCTCTCTCTCTCTCTCTCTCTCTCTCTCTATGCCTACCCCTCCCTTTCTGTCCCATAAACTCTCTTTTTCTTCCTTTCCATCGCCCTGTCTCTCAGCCCTCGCTCTCTTTCTGTGCCAGTATCTACGTGTGTTTGTGTAGGTGTTTCTCTCTCTGTGTCTCTGCCTCTCACACCGTAAAATTCCCATTGTATATTTCTCTCCGTTTATATCTATTTCTCTCCTTTCTCTCTCAGCCTATCTCTGTCTCTGTTTCATTCTGTCTGTCTCTCTCTCCCTCTCTGTCTCACTCTCAAACTTTGTGTCTAACTCTGCCTCTCTCTTTGCCTCTCTCTCTCTATTTTCTCACCCCCTCACTCTTTTACAATCTCTCTCTGTCTCACTCTCCCCCCACCCCACCCGCTTCCTCTCTCTCTCCTTCTCTCTCACGTCATCTCTAAATCTCACTCCCTCCATCTCCCTCTGTATCCCTCACTCGGTGCACTCGAGCTTCTCTCTCAATTATCTTTCTCTCACTATCTCTATCTGCTTCTCTCTCTGCCTCACACTCTCTTTCTCTCCCAAAAATCCACTCTTTCTCTCTCATTCGATCTCCCTCTCTAAGCTCTCTCTCTCTTTTCTGTGTCAGTGTCTAAGTGTGTGTGTGTGTGTGTGTGTGTGCGCGCATGTTTCTCTGCCTCTGTCCCTGCAGCAAAGAATGTATAATTCCCTCTGTCTCTTTCTCTCCAACTCTTTCACTCTCTTTCTCTCTCTCTCCCTCCGTCTATCTCTCACTCTATCTCTCTGCCTCATTCTCCCTCTCCCTCTCTCTCCCTCCCTTTCATTCACACTTTCTGTCTAACTCTGTCTATCTATTTTCCTCACTCTCTCTTTCTGTCCCCTTTTGCAATCTCTCTCTCTCTCTGCCTCACCTTCTCTTTCTCTCCCAGAAATTCTCTCTTTTTCTCCCATTCGGGCTGCCTCTCTCTCAGCATTCGCTCTCTTTTCTGTATCAGTGTGTACGTGTGTGTGTGTTTGTGCACGTGTTTCTCTGCCTCTGTCTCTGCTTCTCACACTCGAATATATCCTTTGTCTCTTTCTCTCCAACTCTCTTCCTCTCTCTCATCATTCTCTCTCTCTCTCTTTCACTCCATCTATCTCTCACTCTATCGCTCTGTCTCATCCTCTCTCTACTTCTCCCTCACACTTTCTGTCTAACTGTCTCTCTCTTTGCCTCTCTCACTTTTTCTGTCCCCCTCCCTCTCTTTCAATGTCTCTCTCTCTCTTTCTCTCCGTGAATCTTTCGCTGTGTCTCAAAATCTCAGCTGTCCTTCTCTCTCTGTCTCCTGCCCTTGGTACGTTTCCGCCTCTCTCTCTATTCTCTCCCTCTCTCTCTTGTTCTCTTTCTCTCGCACACTGTCAAATAGTCTGCCTTTCTCCTTCTTCCTCTTTCATTCTCTCATTTTATCTGCCATTATCTCTCTATCTCTCCCTCTCTCAGCCTCACCCTGTCTTTCTCTCCCAGACACAGTCTCTTTTTCGTCTTTTTCATCCCCCTTTCTCTCTCAGCCCTCTCTCTCTTTCTGTGTCAGTGTCTTCGTGTGTGCGTGTGTACGTGTCTCACTCTCTCTCTCTGCCTCTCAGACACTAAAATACAATTATTATTTTTCCCTCCATCTCTCTCTCTTTCTCTCCTCTCTCTCTCTGTGCCATTCTCTCACACTGTCCCTCTGTCTCATTCTCTCTCAGTATCTCTCGCGTTCTTTCTCTGTCTCACTCTCACACGCTGTGCCTAACTCTGTGTCTCTCTTTTCCCCCCTCTCTCTCGCTCTCTCTCTTTTCTCTCCCCCTCCCTCTGTTTCAATGACTCCGTCTCTCTCTATACCTCACTCCCTCCCCCTCTCTCTCCAACTCTCTCTCTTTCTCTATGACTGTGTCTTTAAATCTCAGTCCCTCCGTCTCCCTCTGTCCCCCTCACCCAGTTCATTCCCGCCTCACTCTCCCTCTCTTTCACTCTCTCTCTCTCTGAGAGTGTGTATGCGTGTCCGTGGATCTCTATCTCTCACCCTCAAGTTTCTCTGTCTCTTTCATCCTTTGCATGTATCTCTGTCTGTTTTTCCACCTCTCTTGCTATCCTTGTCAGTCCCTCTCCCTTTACCTCCCTTTCTGTCTATCTATCTATCTATCTATCTATCTATCTATCTATCTATCTATCTATCTATCTATCTATCTATCTATCTATCTATCTATCTATCTATCTATCTATCTATCTATCTATCTATCTATCTATCTATCTATCTATCTATCTATCTATCTATCTATCTATCTATCTATCTATCTATCTATCTATCTATCTGTCTATCTGTCTATCTATGTTTCTGTCTTTCTATTTCTCTGTCTGTCTATCTATTTATCTACCCATCTCTGTCCTGTTGTATCTCTGCCTTCTCCCTCTCACTCTCTTCCTCTCTCTCTTTCTGCCATTCTATCTCTCTCTGTCTCTCTCCCCGTCTAGCACACTCTCTCAGATTGCCTGTCTCTCCCCTATATCTCCATCTCTCTATCTCTCTCTCTGTCTGTGCCCCTCTCACTTTCACTGTGTTTCTATCTCTCACTCTTTCCCTTCCATTCTATGGCTCTCACTGTCTCTTTCTGTTCCGCTTTTCTCTCTCTATGTCTCTCTCTCCATCTCTTTCTCTATATCTCTCTCTGTGAATATCTCAGTCTGTCTCTATCTGCCTCACCCTCTCGTGCTCCTTCTCAGTCTACCTCACTCGTTGTCTCTCTGTTCTCTTTCCCTCTTTCACTTTTGCATCCTCTCTCTTTCTCTCTTGCTACACTTTCCTTTGTCTATTTCACTGTCTCTCTCTCTCTCTCTCTGTCGATCTCTTCTTCTCTCCCTCTGCCTGGCTGTTTGTCTCTCGCTCTCTCATTGTCTTTCTTTCTCTCTCTCACTTTCTTCTCACTTTCTCTCTCTATCTCTCTCTCTCTCTCTCTCTCACTCCAACTCTCTCTCTGCGGTTATCTCTCAAGTTGCCTCTCTGTCTCATTCTTTCTCAGTCTATCTTTCACACCGTGTGCTAACTGTGCCTCTCTCTCTCTCTCTCTCTCTCTCTCTCCATCTCTCGGTCTCTCTTTCTGTCTCTCCAACTTTCAATTTCTCCTCCTCCCTCTGCCCCCCTCTCTCAGTGCGCTTCTTCCTCTCTCTCTATTCTCTCTCTCTCACTCACTCTCTTTCTCTTTCACTTTCTCGCCCTATGTCATGCACTCGGCCTCTCTCCTTCTCCGTCTTTCTATCTCTCCTTCTCTCTGCTTCTTTCTCTCTCTCTCCGCCTTACCACTTCTGTCCGAGTAACTCTCTCTTTTGTTCCCCTTCGATCGCCCTCTCTCTGCCCTCTCCCTCTCTTTCGGTGTGTCTGCCAACATGTTTATTTGTACGTGCCTCTCTCTTTCTGTGCACTACGTCTCACACTATAATTTCCTTTATCTTTCTCCCCATCTGTCCACTTGTTCTGTGTGGGAGCATATGTGTGTGTCTGTGTGCGTGTGTGACTTTATGTGTGTGTGTGGTCTGTGTGTGTGTGTGCGTGTGTGTGTGTGTTGGTGGGTCTCTATCACGCTCTCTCACGTTTTTCTGTCTCTCAATCTGTGTGTATCTCTGTGTGATTTTCCGCTTCTCTTGCTTCCCTTATCAGTCCCTCTCCCTCCTTCTGCCTTTCTGTCTGTCTCCCTTTCTGTCTATCTATCTATCAATCTGTCTGTCTAACTTTCTTTTCTTCTACCTATAAATCTAACTATATATCTATCTGTCTGTCTGTCTATCTCTCTATCTATCTCTCTATCTCTATCTCTCATTCTCTATCCATTTAGCTAAGCATCTATCTGTCTGTCTGCCTGTCTATCTGGCTATCTATGTCTTATTGTATTTCTGTCTCAGCCTCTCTCCCTCTCTATTTCTCTCCACCTCTCACACACTCTGTTTTTGTCTGCCTGTCTCTCTCTCACTCGCTCTCCCTCTCTGTCACACTCTCTGTGTGTCTATCTCTCACTCTTTCCTTGTCACTCTCGGCGCTCGCTGTCGCTTTCTCTTCCTCTTTACTCTCTTAATTTCTCTCCCTCCCTCTCTTTCTCTCTATCTCTCCCTCTGCATGCTTATTATTGCCTCGCTCTCCCGCCCTCCTTCTCAGTCTCTCTCTCTTTGTCTCTCTGTTCTCCTTCCCTCCTTCACTCTCACTTTCTCTCTCTTTCTCGATTGCTAAACTTCCCTCTGTCTATTTCATGGTCTCATGCTCTCTCTCTCTCTCTCCCTCTCTATCTCTGCCAATTCTTCTCGGCCTCTGTCTGTCTGCGTGCGTCTCCCTCTCTCCTTCCTTTTATTCCTCTCTCACTTCCTCTATCAAATCATATCTCGCTCTCTCTCCATCTCTCTCTCTGCGTCTATCTCTCACTCTGTCTCTCTGTCTCACTTTTTCTCGCTCTCTGTGTCTGCCTCACTCTCTTGCTTTATCTCTAACTGTGCCTCTCCCTTTGCCTTTCTCTGCTTTCTATCCCCCTCCCTCTTTTTCAATCTCTGTCTCTTTCGCTCTCCCTCCTCTCTCTGTGTCCCTCTCGCTGTGTCTCTAAATCTCGCTCCCTCCTTCTCCCTGTGTCTCCCTCACTCTGGCGTTTCCTCCTCTTTATCTATTCTCTTTCTCTCACTCTCTCTCTAGCTCTTTCCTCTCTCGGCCTATATCACACACTCTGTCTCTCTCCTTCTGCATCTCTCCTTCTGCCTCTTTCAATCTCTTATTCTCTCTGCCGGTCTCTCTCTCTCACTTTCTCTCTCTCTCTGCCTCACCTTCTCTTCCTCTCCCTGCAACTCTCTCCTTTTCTCCCTTTAGATCGCAATCTCTCTCTCAGCGCTCTCTCTCTCTTTCTGTGTCGGTGTCTACGTTTGTGTGTACGTGTTTCTCTCTCTGCACCCCTACCTCTCACAATCTAAAATTCCCTTTGTCTATATGTCTCTTCCTCTCTCTCTCTCCCTCTCTCTCTCTCCCTCTCTCCCTCTCTTTCTCCCTCTCTCTCTGTGAGTTTGTGTTTGTGCCTGTGTGTGTTTATTTGTGTGTGTTTGTACGTCTGTGGGTCTCTATCTCTCTCTCACGTTCCCCTATTTCTTTCAATCTGTGTTTTTGTATCTATGTCAGTCTTTCCGCATCTCTTGCTCTCCTTCTCCGTCACTCTCCCTCTATCTGCCTGTCTGGCTATCTATCTGTCAGTCGGTTTGTCTGTATGTCTTGCGGTCTATCTATCTGTCTGTCTGTCTATCTGTCTATCCATCAGCCCACCTATCCATCTTTCTATCTATCCATCTACCTTTGTATCCATTTGTCTATCTATCCATCTGTCTATCTATCCATCTCTCTACCTCTTTGCCTGTCTACCTATTTATCTACCGATCTTTGTCTTTTTGTACCTCTGCCATTTCCCTCTCTCTCTCTTTCTCTGTTCCACTCCATCTCTCGGTGTCTCTCCCTCCTTCTCGCACACTCTCTGTTTGTCTGTCTGCGTGGCTCTCTCTTTATCTCTCTGTGCCTCTCTCTGTGTCTCTAGCTCTCATTCGTTCCTTCTCGCTCTATTGCTCTAACTATCTCTTTCTCTTCCTCGTTCCTATCTCTATGCGTCCCTCTCCCTTTCTTTCTCTCTACATCTCCCTCTGCGTATCTAAGACCTGTCTCTCTCTGCATTACTCTCTCGCCCTCCTTCTCAGTCTATCTCTCTCTTTGTCACTTTATTCTGTTTCCCTCTTTCACTCTCGTTTTCTTTCTCTTTTGGTTTGCTAAACTTCCATTTGTCTACTTCAGTCTCTCTCTCTCTCTCTTTGTGCCTGTTCCTCTCCGCCTATCCCGGTCTAATTGTCTTTCGTTCTCTTCTTCCCTTTCTTTCTCTCTCTCACTAACTCTCACTATCTCTCTCTCTCCAAATCTCTCTCTGCGCCTATATCTCACGTTGTCTCTCTGTCTCATTCTCTCCCAGCGTCTGCCTCGCACTGTGTGCCTAACTCTGTCTCTCTCTTTGCCTCTCTTTTTTCTCAGTCTCTCTCTCTCTGTCCCATCTTCTCTGCCTATCCCTGTCTGTTGTCTCTCACTCTCTCCCCTTTCTTTCTCTCTCTCACACTTTCCCTCACTTTCTCTCCACCTCTCTCTCCAACTCTCTCTCTGCGTTGATCTCTCACTTTTTCTCTGTCTCTTGCTCTCTCAGCCTCTGTCTCACACTGTGTGCCTAATTCTGTATCTCTCTTTATCCCTCTCTCTTTTTTCTCATTATCTGTTTCTCTCTCTCTCTTACTCTCTCTCTCTCTCACACCCGATGTCATAAACTCAGTTTCCCTCTTTCACCCTCTTTCACTTTCACATTCTCTCTGCCTTTCCCTCTGTGTGTCTCTCTCTCTTTCTCTTTCTCCTTCTGCCTCACCCTCCCTTTCCTTCCCAGCAACTCACTCTTTTTCTCCCTTTCGATCGTTCTCTCCCTTCATCCCTCGCTCGTTCTTTCTGTGTGGTTATCCATTTGTGTGTGTACGTGTTTCTCTATCCCTGACTCTACCTCTCACAATCTAAAATACCCTTTGTATCTTTCCCTCTGTTTATTTTTCTCCCTCTCTGTTTCTCTCCCTATCTCTCTCCGTCTATCTCTCACTCTGTCTCTTTGTCATTGTGCCTCGTTCTCTCTCTCTCTCTCTCTCTCTCTCTCCCTGTCTCTCTCTCGCTCTTTCTGTCAAACTCTCTCTCCCTCTGTCTCTCTCTCTTTTTCCCCACGCTTCTCATTTTCAATATCTCTCACTCTCACTATTTCTTTCTCTTTGTCACACCCACATTTTCTATCTTCTTCTCCCTCTTTCACTCTTTCATTCTCTCTGCCTGCCTTTCTTTTTCTCACTCCCTTGCTCTTTCTCTTCCTCCCTCTCTGCGTGTCTCTCTCGCTGTGTCTCTTAGTCTAAGTTACTCCTTATGACTCTGCATCCCTCTCTCAGTCCCTTTCCACATCCTTATTCACTGCCTCGCCCCACAACCCTGTTTCTCTCCTTCTCCCTCTCTCTCTCTCGCAATCTCTTTCTCTCTGCCTGTTTTCCCTCTGCCTATTCCTCTGTCTGCCTCCCTGCCCATCTCTGCCTCACTCTCTACATTTATCTATCATTTTATCTCTCTCTCTCTTTCTCCGCCTCTCTCTTCCTCTCCCTCTGTGCCAATGTTTCTGCCCACCCTCTAACTCTCTGTCCCTTTCTGTTTTTGTCCATCTCTCCCTCCCTACACCCTCTCCCTCACTTTCTCTCCTTCTCTCTCTTTGTGTGATCCTTTCCCCCTCAGTCCGTCTCTCTCTGCCTCTCTTGGTTTCTCTCTCCCTCCCATTCTCACTCTCTCTCTATGTTTATGTCTGTGCATGTGTTTCTCTCTCTCTCTCTTTCTCTCTCTCTCTCTCTCTTTCTGCCTCTGTCTCCACATCTCACTTTCGCTCTTTCTCTCTGGCTTTCCTTCTACCTCTATCTCTCTCTCTCTGTGTGTCCAAATTTTTCTGCTTCTGCATCTCTAACGCTTTCTCTGTTTCTCTCCCTTTCTCTCCCCAATTCACTGTCACTTTCCTCTGCCTATTACTCTCTGTCTCCCTCTTTCTGTCTTTCTGCTTGTGTCTCTCTTTCTCCCCGCTTCATTCACAATCTACATCTATGTCTGCCTCTCCCTTTCTCTCACTCATTCTCTCCCCTCTCTCTCCCTCTCTCTCTCTCTCTTTCTGTTTGTGTATGTCTGATGTGTGTGTGTGTGGAACTCTCGCACTTTCTCTCTCTACGTATCTCCCTCCCTCTCACTCTTTTTGCAATCTCTCTATTTCTCTCCTTTTTCTCCGCCTCCCTCTCTGTTTCACGCTTTACACGCTTTCTGTCTCTCCCCATCTCTGCCATTCTATCACTATCTTTGACTCTCTCTGTCCACCGCCGCACTGTATTTTTGTCTCGCTCCATTATTGTCTTTCTCCCACCATCTCTCTTGCTATTTGCCCTTCTCTTTCTCTCTATCTTATGTTTGGAAAGGGCTAGGAATCGACCTTCAAGCACATCAGATAAAGGGATGACAATGAGAAGGATGACAGAAAATACAGGGCTGAAGGTGTTGTATCTGAATGCACGCAGTATACGAAATAAGGTAAATTAGATTTTGGTGCAGATTGAAATTGGAAGGTATGATGTGGTGGGCATCACGGAGACATGGCTGCAAGGGGATCATAACTGGGAGCTAAATATCCAAGGATATACATCTTATCGAAAAGATAGGCAGGTTGGCAGCGGGGATGGGGTTGTTTTGTGAGTAAGAAATGAAATTAAATCGAAAGCAAGAAACGACGTGGGGTCAGATGATGTAGAATCTGTGTGGGTAGATTGAGGAACCGCAAAGGTTAAAAAAAAAACATAGTGAGATTTATGTACAGGCCTCCAAACAGTAGTCAGGATGTGGGGCACGCGATACACCAGGTGATAGACAAAGCATGTAAGAAAGGCAAGGTTACAGTGATCTTGGGGGATTGCAATATGCTGGTAGACTGGGAAAATCAGGTTGGTAGTAGATCCCAAGAAAAGGAAGTGTGGAATGTTTACGAGATGGCTTTTTGCAGCAGCTTGTGTTGGAGCCCACTAGGAAACAGGCAATTCTAGATTTAGTGATGTGTAATAAGGCATATTTGATAAGGGAGCCTTCGGTGAAGGAACCGTTAGGAGGAAGTGACCATAATATGATAGAATGTATCCCGCAATTTGAGAGGAAAAAGCTGGAATCAGATCTAACGGTATTACAGTTGAATAAAGGAAACTACAGAGGCATGAGGGAGGAGCTGGCCAGAATTGACTGGGAGATGAACCAAGCAGGAAAGACAGTGGAACAGCAATGGCAGGAGTTTCTGGGAGTATTTTGGGAAACGCAGCAAAAAATCATCCCTATGAAGGAGATGCATACTAAAGGGTGGACTAGGCAACCATGGCTGACAAGGGAAATCAGGGACCTCATAAAAGCTAAAGGGAAAGCAGAAAATGCGGCGAAGAGCATTGGGAAACCAAAGGATTGAGAAGCCTACAAAGACCAACAGAGGACAACGAAAGAAGAAATAAGGAGGGAGAAGATTAAATATGATTATAAACTAGCCAGTAATATAAAAGAAGTTTGTGAGAGTTTTTTTTATTAGAAATATGAAGGGTAAGAGAGAGGCAAAAGTTGACATTGGGCCGCTGCAAAATGACGGTGGAGAAGTAGTAATGGGGAACAATGAAATGGCGGAGAAACTGAATAGGTACTTTGCGTCAGTTTTCACGGTGGAAGACATGAGTAACATCCCAAAAATTCAAGAGAGTCGGGGTGCAGAGGTGAATATGGTGGCCATCACCAAGGAGAAGGAGCTAGGAAAACTGAAAGGTTTGAAGGTGGATAAATCACCTGGACCTGATAGATTACACCCTAACTTCTGGAGGAGATAGCGGAAGAGATAGTGGAGGCGTTAGTGGTGATATTTCAGGAATCACTGGAGTAAGGGAGGGTTCCAAGAAGACTTGAAAATCGTTAATGTAACCCCCCTATTTAAGAATGGAGTGAGGCAAAAAACGGGAAATTGCAGGCCGATTAGCCTGACCTCGTACTTTGTGAAGATTTTAGAGTCCACTCTTAATGGTGAGATTTCAGAATACTTGGAAATGCTTGGTAAAATAGGGCAAAGTCAGTATGGTTTCATCAAGGGGAGGTCATGCTTGACAAATCTGTTAGAATTCTTTGAGGAGGTAACGAGCAGGTTAGACAAAGGAGAGCCAATGGATGTTATCTGTTTGGACTTCCAGAAGGCCTTTGACAAGGTGCCACACAGGAGAATGCTCAGCATGATAAGAGCCCATGCTGTTAGAGGCAAGGTACTCGCATGGAAAGAAGATTGGCTGTCTGGCAGGAATTGTAGAGGCATATTTTCTAAATGGGGAGAGAATTCAGAAATCTGGAGTGCAAAGGGACTTGGGAGTCCAAGTCCGGGATTCTCTTAACGTTACGTTGCAGGTTGAGTCGGTAGTTAGGAAGGCAAATGCAAAGTTGGCTTTTATTTCGAGAGGACTAGAATATAAAAGCAGGGATGTGCTGCTGAGGCTTTATAAGGCCCTGGTCAAACCACGTTTAAAATATTGTGAGCAATTTTGGGCCCCGTATCTCAGGAAGGGTATTCTGGCCCTGGACAGGGTCCTGAAGATGTTCACGAGAATAATCCCAGGAACGAAAGGCTTAACATATGAGGAACATTTGAGGACTCTGGGTCTATACTCGATGGAGTTTAGAAGGATGTGTGGCGATCTGATTGAAACTTACAGATTACTGAAAGGCCTGGATAGAGTGGACGTGGGGAAGATGTTTCCATTAGTAGGAGTGACTAGGACCCGAGGGCACAGCCACATCGCTCCTGTGGCCTATCCAGCAGTATTCACATCGCTCATGCGGTCTCTCCAGCAGTATTCACATTGTTCGGGTGGACTCTCCGGCACTTGTTAAAACGCTCGTGTGGTCTCTCCAGCAGTTGTCACTTCGCTCGCGTGGTCCCACCAGCATTTGTCACATCGCTCTGGTGGTCTCTACAGGAGTTGTCACATTGCTCCTGTAGTGTTTCCAGCAGTAGTTACAACGTTCGGACGGACTCCCCAGCAGCGGTCACATCGCTCGGGTGAACTCCCCAGTGAAATACCACTAAAGAGGGCCCCCAGCATGGTGTTCTGCCAAAGCGAATATTTGCAATCGAAGATTGTATGAAGGGAAAACAACAGGCATCCAGGGGAGGTTCCTTGCAGAAGGCTTACATGCGCCCTGGGGAATATCGATGCCTCCATGTGTGCTCAAGCATCTGGGTAACATCGACCCAGCCTTGGCTGCCCCCCTCATTATTGGGAGTTTGTTGATGATAAACCACTGGGTAAAGCAATGACAACACTCAGGCGCGGCGTGAAAAACCCCGGGCTCTCTCTGTAACACACACACACTCCTCGATACACAAACACACACAAACACACACACACACACACACACACACCATAACATGCAGCCATATACATTCACTTAATTTCACACAATTAAATTTTGATACACGCTTTTTCAGGCACATGCACTATCTCGCCTGCTCACACTCACACTAATGTACACTCACACTCGCTCTCACACATTCACTGTCACAGACACCCAGTTACAGGAACACTTTCACTCAAACACACAAATTGCAAGCTCACTCTATATGTCACGTGTGAAAAAATCATGCTCTATCTCCCTCTCACAAACACGCACTATCGTAGACTGACATACATTCATATGCATCCACACACAACCACAATCACACACACCTTCTCACTCACACATACTCATGAAATCACATTTTCACTCCATCCAACACGTACCGTATCTCTCTCCCTCTCACATACACACACGTACACGCAAAAACACACGCAGGCAGAAACTCACCGGCACTCTGTAAATCACATTCTTTCTCTCACACAAAGACGTTCGCTCACTCCCTCACACTCATTCACATAAGTACTCGCACACATCAGCCTACTCACACATTCGATCTCTTACACATACACTCCCCCACACATAACGCACGAACACACAGGGAAACCTACCCACACAGGCATTCGCACACAACATACTTCCACAATCAAATACCCATCCAATATCACATCGCCACAATGGAACACCCACTTTGACTCATACAGACTCAGATTCACATGCACGCAGAAACACACCAACATGCAGACACACAGATTTTTTCACACACTCATAATATCATACAGTCAATGTCACAGACATTGACACTACCACAATCTATCGCTCACAAACATGCACGCACACACACAGGTTCAAATACTTACTCACACACACTCACAAAGCGCTCGCAGCTCTCATAATCTAACACTGGTACACACTCAAATCCTGTCACAGTCACTCACAGACTTTCACAGACAAGCACTCATGTGCATCAGCAACAACTCACAAACACACATTCTCACACACACTCCCTCTCTGACATTCTCACTCCCGCACACATTTACACATTCTCTCAAACACTCTCAATGTCACACGCCCTCACCCCCACCCCCCACCCCACAACACACACACATACACACGTATACACACAAATAAACACACACTTCCTGAATAACAAATACACAGCCTCACAGTCACACTGCTTCAACGCTCTCCCTCGCATGCTCACAGTCACACACACACTCACATGTTTTCTTAAACACAGCCATAGGTTCGCAACGTTTCCTCACACACACACACACACACACACACACACACACACACACACACACACACACACACACACACACACACAGATGAAAGCAAAATACTGCGGATGCTGGAAATCTAAAACAAAAACAAAAATACCTGGCAAAACTCAGCGGGTCTGACAGCATCTGAGGAGACTAGCTCTGTTAACGTTTCGAGCGCGAATGATCTTCATCTGAATTAAGGAAAAATAGAAAAGTTGTGAAATTTAAGCTGGTTTAAGGGGGCGGGGTGGGGGGTTCGGTGAGACAGGTAGAGCTGGATAGACGGCCAGTGATAGGTGGAGATAACCAAAATATATCTCAGACAAAGGGTCAAAGAGGTGTTGGCGGTGGTGATATTAGCTAAGAAATGTTCTAATCGGGACATTAAGGGTGGAAAGCAGGAGGAACAATGTACAGTTAGCTCTAGTGGGGGTGGGGTGTGGGGGATCCGAAATAGGATAAAAGGAAGAGATAATACAATGGATGGAAATACATTTAAAATGATGGAAATTGCTGGGGAAAGAAAAATATATATAAATTATAGGAAAAAGTAGGATTGGAATGGTTTTGTGGAAGGAAGAGAGATATCATGAGCTGAAGTTGTTGAACTCAGTGTTAAGTCCGGAAGGCTGCAAAGTGCCTTGTCGGAAGATGAGTTGCTGTTCCTCCAGTTTGCGTTGAGCTTCACTGGAACATTGCAGCAGGCCAAGGATGGAATGTGGCAATTAGAGCAGGGTGGAGTGTTGAAATGGCAAGCGACAGGGAGGTCAGGGTCATGCTTGCAGACAGATCAACGGTGTTTCGCAAAGCATTTACCCTGTCTACGTTTGGTCTCTCCAATGTGGAGGAGAAAACATTGGGAGCAACGAATGCAGTAGACTAAATTGAGGGAAGTGCATGTGAAATGCTGCTTCACTTGAAAGGAGTGTTAGGGCACTTGGACGGTGAGGAGGGGGAAAGTAAAGTGGCAGGTTCTGCGTTTGCATGGGAAGGTGCCGTGGGAGGGGATTGAGGAGTAGTGGGTGATGGAGGAGTGGACCAGGGTGTCCCGGAGGGTACTATCCCTGCGGAATGCCTGCAGGGGTCGTGAAGGGAAGATATGTTTGTTGGTGGCATCATGCTGGATTTGGCGGAAATGGCGGAGGATGATTCTTTGTATGCGGAGGCTGGGGGGGGTGTTAAGTGAGTACAATGGGGACACTATCATGGTTCTGGGAGGGAGGGGATGGTGTGAGGGAGGATGCGCGGGAGATGAGCCAGACACGATTGAGGGCACTGTCAAGCACTGTGAGTGGAAAACCTCGGTTAAGGAAGAAGGAAGACATGATGTCAGAGGAAATGTTTTTGAAGGTAGCGTCATCAGAACGGATGCGATGGAGGCAAAGGAACTGAGAGAATGGGCTGGAGTCCTTACAGGAAGCGGGGTGTGAGGAGCTGTAGTCAAGGTAATCTTGTTCACATTCATTGCTTTCCATTTCTCTCCTGGTGTTTGACAAAGTTTATACTAAAACTCGCTTTCACAGCCATATTTTATTCTTCAGTGAATGCATCTATCTCCGACATACCCCTCGTGGATTCCAACTGAAGTTTCACCGCTCATGTTTCGAACCCACCAAAGATTCAAGTCATCTACGGGACATACAACTCTCCTCGGACTGCTGTTCCCGTCGCATCCTGAGGTCCAGACTCAGTGCCATGCGCCGCCATCTGAACACACTCGACCTCTCCCTCCAGCAGCACCGCCGCACACTATTTCTAAGCTGCGCGTGCCCCCAGTTTCATTTCATTTATCATTTCATCCAGCGCCTCAACAAGGAATTTTTTATCTTTCATTCAGGTGCAAAGGAACGCATGCTCCAACAATTCATTGACACCAACGCCCATCAAGGACCCTCGACCCCTGCCCGTCCCTCAGTACCCATCATGTCTTCCAATCCCAGCCCCGGCCGTGTATTCACTATACCCCCTGACCTTCCTCTCTCTGACGCTGAACGTTCAGTGCTCAGCAAAAAACTGAGTTTCATACCCTTCCGCCCTCAACTCATTGAATTTTGGGCTCGGCATGATGCTGAACCCTTCTTCTGCCGCGTTCGCCTCCCTGCTCAATTCTTTGCGCAGGAGTCCTCTCCCTGTTCAACGGATCCTTTTACCCACCTCCAATATTCCCGCTCCACCTGCACTCCTCCCTCTTTATTTAAACCTGCCCTTGATCTTTTCATTAAGAACTGTCGGTGTGACATCAGACGTCTCAATTTCTATGCTCCTCTCACGCACTCTAACCTGTCTCTTTCTGAACTTGCCACACTCCGTTCTCTCAGATTCAACCCTGACTTTGTCATCAAACCCGCCGACAAGTGTGGTGCTGTTGATGGCTGGCGCACTGACATCTACCTCGCAGAGGCTGAGAGTCAACTCGCAGGCACTTCCTCCTACCACCCCACGGAACATGACCCCACCACTGAACATCAAGCCATTGTATCCAGGACTGACACTGACCTCATCTGCTCTGGAGATTATCCCTCCACAGCTACGAACCTCATAGCCACCCACCCTCAGACGGCCCGCTTCGAACTTCTACCCAAAATCCATAAACAGGAATATCCCGGCAGACCAATCGTGTCAGCCTGTTCCCGCCCCACGGAACTCATCTCCTGATATCTTGACTCCATTCTCTCTCCACTTGTCCAATCTCTTCCCACCTACATCCGCGATTTCTCTCCGCCCTACATCATATCAATAATTTCCAGTTCCCTGTACCCAACCGCCTCCTGTTCACCATGGCCATTCAATCCCTCTACACCTCCATCCCCGACAGGGATGGTCTGAGGGCTATTGCCTTCTTCCTCGAACAGAGGCCCGAACAATCCCCATCCACCACTACTCTCCTCCTTCTGGCTGAACTTGTTATAACAATGAACAATTTCTCCTTACACTCATCTCACTTAATCCAAATAAAATATGTGTCTATAGGTACCCGCATGGGCCCCAGCTATGCCTGTCTCTTTATGGGGTATGCGGAACATTCCTTGTTCCAGTCGTACTCAGGCCACGTCCCACAACTGTTTCTCTAGTACATTGAAGACTGCTTCGGTGCCGCTTCTTGCTCTCGTATGGTTCTGCAAAAAAAATATCAATTTTGCTAGCAATTTCCACCTCTCCATCATTTTCATGCAGTCCATCACTGCTACATCCCTTCCATTCCTGTACCTCTAAGTCACAATTTCTGGTGATTGACTTTCCACCAATATCCATTGCAAACCTACCGACTCCCACAGCTACCTCGACTACAGCTCCACACACCCCGCTTCCTGTAAGAACTCCATCCCATTCTCTCAGTTCCTTTGCCTCTGTCGTATCTGTTCTGATGATGAAAGTTTCAAAAACTTTTCTTCTGACATGTCTTCCTTCTTCCTTAACCGAGGTTTTGCACCCAAGTTTGTTGACAGGGCCCTCAACCGTGTCCGGCCTATCTCCCACCATGTCCGCCCTCACACCTTTTTCTCCCTCCCAGAACTATAATAGGGTCACCCTTGCCCACACATATCACCCCACCAGCCTCCACATTCAAACAAACTTCCTCCGCCATTGCCGCCAAATCCAGCATGATGCCACCACCAAACACATCTTCCCTTCATCCCCACTGGCAGGATTTCGTAGGGATCATTCCCTCCGCGATACCCTGGTCCACTCCGCCATCACCCCCGACGCCTCCAATCCCTCCCACGGCACCTTCCCATACAACCGCAGAAGGTGCAACACCTGCCCATTTACTATCACCCTCTTCAACACCCAAAGGCCCAAACACTCCTTTCAAGTGAAGCAGCATTTCACTTGCACTTCCCTCAATTTATTCTACTGCATTCGTTGCTTCCAATGTTGTTTTCTCTACATTGTACAGACCAAACGCAGACAGGGTGACCACTTTGTGGAACACAGTCAGTCTGTCCGCAAGCATGACCAAGACCTCCCTGTCGCTTGCCATTTTAACACTCCACCCTGCTCTCATGCCCACATGTCCGTCTTTGGCCTGCTGCAATGTTCCAGTGAAGCTCAACGCAAACAGGAGGAACAGCACCTCATCTTCCAACCAGGCACTTTACAGCCTTCCGGAGTGAATATTGAGATCATCAATTTTAGGTCATTAACTTTCTACAACAAATTATATATATTTTTCTCTTCCCACCTATTTCCATTAATTTTAAATATATTTCCATCTATTGTTTTATCTCGACCTTTTAACCTATTTCGAATCCCCCCACCCCACCACCATTAGAGCTAATTGTCTCTTGGTATTCCTGCTTTCCACGCTTAATGTCGCCATTAGCACATTTCTTAGCAAATATCACCACCGTAAATCCCCCTTTGTCCTTTGCCCTAGGACATATTTTGGGAATCTCCACCTATCACTGGCCCTCTATCCAGCTCTACCAGTCCCACCCCCCCCACCCCCTTTAACCAGGTTATATTTCACGTCTTTTCTATTTTACCTTATTTCAGATGAAGAGGCATTGGGACTCGAAACGTTCACTGTGTTGCTCAACACAGATGCTGTCAGACCTGCTGAATTTTCCAGGTAGTTTTGTTTTTGTACTAAATGTCCAGCATCCACAGTATTTTGCTTCAATTTAAGGATAAATTGTTGGTTGAGAGAAAAGTTTCAGCCTAACGCAGGAGACAGGTGGTGGATGGGGCTTGTTCGGGCCTCAGTTCAAGGAATAAGCAGAGAGTCCTCAAACCATCCTTTTGGGGAATGGTGTTGAATAGGGTTTGGACGTCCATGGTGAGGAGGAGGTGGTTGTTGCCATGGAAATGGAAACTGTTGATATGATGTACTGCATCAGCGGAATTGCGGATGGAGGTGCAAAGGGACTGGGCAAGCACAGGAAGAACGGAGCGAAAATGGGAAAAAATAAATTCCGTGGGAAGAGTCTGACATGATCCGTCTACAGGGTCAGTGATGTTTATGGATTTTAGGGAGGAGGCAAAAGCGGGCTCTGCGAGGTTGGGGAGCTATGAGGTTGGAAGTTGGGGAAGCGAGATCTCCAGAGTGGTTGAGATCAGTGACTGTCCTGGAAACAATGGCTCGATATTCGGCTGGGTCCTGGACCAGGGGGAGGTAGCACGAAATGCCTGCAAGTTGGCACTCAGCCCTTGCGAGTTACTGGTCTGTGCGCCAGACAATAACAGCACGACCCTTGTAAGCAGGTTTGATAAAAATGTCAGGGTTGGACCTGAGGGAATAGAATGTGGCAATTTCAGGATGAGACAGGTTAGAGTGACTGAGAGGAGTGGAGAAATTGATATGGCCGATGTCATGCTGACAGTTCTCAATGAGATGTTTAAGAGCAGGTAAGGGGCCAGAGGGAAGGGTCCAGGTGGAGGGAGAATGATGGACGCGAGTGAAAGTTTCCATTGAACGGGGGAGGACTCTTGCCCGAAGAAGTAAGCACGGAGATGAAGGAGGAGGAAGAAAAGTTCAGCTTTTTGTGGAGCACGGAATTCATTGGAGTGACGGCGTAAGGCTATGAAACTGTGTCATTTGGTGAATACTGAACGTCCTGCATCAGAGAGGCGCAGGTCAAGGGGTACGATGAATGCACTGCCGGGTTGGGAATAGAAGACGGGATGGGCTCAAAGGGGCAGGGCTAGTTGGAATGTGCTGGATGGGCTTTGGGATCAATGGGTTTTTGGAGCTTGCCTTCCTTAGCACCTGCAATAAAGAGACAAAGTTTCTTCATAAGGGTTTAATACGTTTTCCTCTAATTAAATTGCTTCATTACAGGGGCTCAAGCACACTTCATCCTACAATCCAAAATATTTCAGCCTTCATTTGTAATGAAGAACGAGCAGAGAACACTTCAGGCCTGAAACATTTTCAATCATCACCTTATGGAGTGTAAAAAAGTGACCTGATTCAGTTCAACAAATCTAATAATCAAAGTGCATCTTATATTTCTGAAAATCATATTTGATCGGCGTGTGTCTGTGTTGCAGAGGAATAAGTGTTTGTTACATTTTGAATGGCTGTATGATTCTAAGGTGCAGGGCGCTCAAAGTGTTTTAGCACAGGAGACACAAAAAGTTAGAATGCAGATACAGCAATTAATTAATAAGGCTAATGTAATGCTATCATCTATTAATAGAGGGGTTGATCATAAAATTAAGGATGTTATGCATTAAATGTGCAGGGTATTGGTGAGACCACACGTCAAGAATTGTGTGCAGTTTCAGTGTCATTAATTAAGGAAGGTTGTGAATGCATCTGAGGCGGTTCAAAGGAGTTTAACTGGACTGACACTTAGAATGACTGGGTGGACTTATAGGGAAAGATTGCACATACTGGGCTTTTTTCCACAGGAGTTTAGAAGAATGAGGGGTGATTTGATTGAAGTGTACAAGATCCTAAACGGCCTTGACAAGGGGGACATCAAATGAATGTGTCCTCTAATGTGTGAGCCCAGAAATAGCAGGGGAGCACGGATTTAACATTGGGCGCGGCCAATTATGACAGAGAGGAGGAGATATTATTCTTCTCTCAGAGGGTTGTGCGACTTTGGAATTATCTGCCTCTGAAGATGGTGTTGGTGGGGTGAGGAACATGGAGATAGATTCTCCTTTGGCAAGGAAATCCCAGGTTTTCGGTTTTGGATGGGAAAGTGGAAATCGAAACACAGGAACCTCAGCCATGATTAAATTGAATGGGGTGCAGGCTGGAGGGGCCGAATGGCCGACACCTGTGCCTATTTCTTATGTTCTTATGCATTTCGGGTTTTGTGTTAAAAAATGTTTTTTTCTTCATTTGATTTTTAAATTTGCAAGAATGTCTCTTGTGTACCTATTCTTAAAAAAATACACAGCACTGGAGGGATAAAAACGTTCCCTCTCAAAAACATCAATAGAGAGCTGGGAAATAGGGAGAAATTATCACACATTCTTCCCGTATACGTAACACATCTGTCACATCCTGTCCTGTCAACCCATCTTCCCCCATTAATACTGGTTTCAACCATAACTGCTGGTCTCCCCGATAACACATGGATCCACCGTCACTCCTGGTTAGCATCACCACATCTGCCCCCCATCCCCACCCCTATCATTCCTGCCTGGCCTCTCTCCGACCTGCACGTTTTGGGAGTAAATCTTTGAGTCATTCCATTGTATCAAATACCATCTTATTTATTATTGCAGGTGAATTTATTTCAATACATCACAGGGTGCTGTTTCACATCTCAGTAACTTCTGAATCAGGCTGTAAACCTTGCTGACAGCTTGATGTGTAATTCCAAGGCGTATTTTCCTATCGTATAGTTACCAACAGTCACGACTGTGATACTCAATTGCAAAAGTTATGGTCTCTCCAAATGGCTCACTTGTTAACTGTTGGCCATGGCCTTGGCGGATCTCCTGGGCGTTATATTCCATGTGAAATTGAGAGACCTTCCGGCTGTTTGTTAGGATCAGTTTTATTCCCTGAAGTCCATTCCCATGTCTAACATCCATGCCATTCCGTTTTAGGCAGCCACTAACTGTCCTGTAGAATTCACCGACACTTTCACCTATTACCAATTTGTGGCCATTTGTTTCCTGAAGCTAAAAGATAAATCTGGCTCAGAGGAAACGACAGCTGTGATGCTGGGAGCTGTGACTGTGCTGAGCGGTTTAAAGAACATTTTCTGGTCTATTATTTTAACGGGTGGGTATCAGCTGATGTGCAACCCTCGGTTCTTTGGGGTAATAATTTATGTTCTGGAATCTCCGCTTTGGACCAGAGTCAAACTCCTCCCCAAAATTCAAATCCCGGGGTTGCAATTGTTCTGATTCTGCTGCTCAACGTTTCACCATTAGACACAATTTAGTGACCAACAGAGCCCAAAGGACACTCCGGGCTCACAACAGTGACAAGATTTGAAGAGTTGGAGAGTCAAAGGAAGTCCATCATTTTGCAATTTGTTCTCTGCGCCAATTTACCTTGATATGGTCCATGTAATTGGATTATTCTATATGCTGGATGATGAAAATGTTGGGGGATTATTCTGCACTTCTGCATTCTTGTGTTCATGACATGGCCTTCATGTTGAAGCTCCTGTGCTCCTGCACAGTCACTGATATGTATGCCATAGCCAACAATTAATTTCAGAGCGTACGATTGTGCTTAAATAAAACTTGACTGCAGTCATTCAATTCATTATATGATGTGAACAACTTTATCACTGAGATTTCCCAGGCTTCTTTCGATTTAATTGATATTTCCAGCGGGTGGTGGGGCTGTCCCTGGGGGAACTGAACCATTCACGAGTTCCCGACAGTTCCCACTTACTTTCATATTTCCAACGGGAGCGGTGTGGAGGGAAAGAAAGACACCAATGACATTTTCCACCTCCAATTGGACGGTTCCGAGGGTCCACCACCATGCAGCATCCAGGCAGCTTCATGTTTGTTGGTCATTAAAATAATCACGGAAAAATAAAGAGGAATACAGGGGGTGGAGCAAGACAGGGAGAGAAAGAAATATAGGCGGAGAGATGACAGAGAGAGTGAGAGACAGAGAGAGAGAGACATATAGATATCTGCAGAGACATAATTTTGGGGAGATAGAAAAAGAGAGAGAGAGGAAGAGATAGAGAAAGAAACAGATAGAGGAAGAGACAGAAATAGAGAGACATAGGGAATAGGAGAGTCAACGTGATGGATGGTGAGAGAGACAGACAAATGCAGAGGGAGACAGAAAGTGAGATAGAGAGAGAGAAAGAGAGAAAAAGAGAGAGATGGCGATAGAGAGAGATACAGAGATAGTGGGAGAGGCAAAGAGATGGAGAGAGAGAGAGAGAGAGAGATAAAGTGTTGCAAAAAAACTTAGATATAAGGGGAGAGTGAAAGTGAGAGAGAACGACAGACAGAGGGAAAGAGACAGAGGGAAGATAGACAGACAGAGTGAGACGGAGAGAAAGAGGGAGGGAGGGGAGGGAGAGAGAGGACAGAGAGGAGAGAGGAGAGATAGAGGGAGAGAGAGAGGGAGAGATCCATGGAAAGAAATGGAGGGAGAAAGGGAGAGTGAGAAAAAAAAGTGACAGTGAGAGGGGGCGAGGGAGAGGTGGGAGGGAGGGATTGAGAAAGAAACACACTAAAGAGAGTCACATACATAGGGGTAGAGCAGAGAGGAAGGGAGGGATGCAGAGGGAGAAAGGGAGAGAGAGGCAAAGAGACATCGGGCAGAGTTTTCCATTCCCTTTGGTGTCGGGTGTCACAGTCGGCGTTAGCGGACAATCTGGCAGGAAGAGCAAAAATTGCTTTTGCGCCGCTGTGAAACCAAATTGCAATCACCCGCTGCTCCCGTCAATGCCGGGACGCCTTCCCCACCGGAGATGTCTGCGGATTCATTTTAATAACTCTGCAAATCATTATGAGCCATTCCCGCCAGAACCATCCCGGAACGCAGGAGCATCCGGGCAATCATGCCGACAGGTTTCGGAACTGGACATAAGGAACGAGCAACTGAGATCTGCAATTTGCTGGAAACTTTGAGTTTATTATCATGACCTTATTTAGAGCAGAAGTCGCTGTCATCAGCGCCAGGCTTCGCATGCAGGACCATATCATTTTTAGGGAGGCTAACAGTCTGCTCAATACCTTCCAGACCAGCGTAAAGAACGGGTGTATTCTCAATGGCTGCAGGGTGAGGGCTTGCTTGGTGAAGGGGATGAAGTGACCTCAGGCCAGGGGAGCGGCTGCAAGGCGAAGTCGGTACTGTAGAAGGAGTCTTTCAAAAAGGAAGTGTGGGCGGAACATTATGGTCTGTGTAAGTTGCCTCAAGATGTTCAGGGATGAGAAGGCATCCTCCTGAGCAGTTGAGGCCATATGGGGATGTGAGAAAGTGTGTGAGAGTGTGAGTGGTGATGTCCCCTGAATGGCAGTGAGAGAGATGCCAGTGAATGTTTGAAGGCCTGGTGAGGGTGAAAATGTTGAGTGTTTAGATGGCTGCCTTACCCTGGTGGCAGGGTTGAGATTTCTCGCCCTCCTTCTGTCACTCGATGGCCAATCTTTTCGCTGGAGCATTGTCAGTGACCACCACTGTCACCGCTTCCAAGCCAGAGTGGTGATATTGCAGCACTTCATGTGGCCAGATAGAGGATGGAGGACATTATGGCCGGGCCACCTAAAGACATTGCAGTAAAAGCTCAATATTAACTTCTTGCTTTTCAGGGCCATGTCTTCATTGTTGCAGTCCTGGGCTCCAAGCATTGAGAACTGTGTGCACAGCTGCAGATTCGATGTGGCACCTAGAGAGAAGAAACGGTGTGTTAGCAGCACGGCCGGCAATTCAGAGGATGACCACAAGTGAGCGCGTGCTCCCTGTTGCTGCATAATAACTGAGGCCGGAAGCGGACCATATGGCGTGAAAAGTCGCCAGTGCAGCCGATGGTATGTAATCCTTTTTCCCACCCCCTGCTGCACAGATTAATTCTGGTGCGATTCCGACCATGGGGGCGAATTGGGGAGCAAAACGTATAGAGACAAAGAGGCAGAGAGAGAGAGAGAGTGAGAGAGAGAGAGAGACGGGTGGAGAGAGAGAGATAGAGAGCAAAACTGACAGAGATAGGGAGACAGAGAGAGAAAGTGAAGAAAGGAATCACAACACTATATAGATGGACAGAGTGAGATGAGGTTCCATCTCAGGAAGCAGCAAAGAGAGATCTAGGGAGAAAGATGATCAAAGATTGCGAGAAATAGCGTCAGAGGGAGAAGCTGCCACACACACACAAACACATACACATACGCAAACACATACACAAAGCAAGAAAAAAGAGGGGGAGGTGGGGAGGTAGAGAGGGAACAGTGAAAGAAAGAGTGAAGGAGCATGAGAAAGACCCAAAGAGAGGGAGGCATGAAAGCAAATAGATAGATAGAGGGAGGTGTGACAGAGAGAGAGGGGGGTAGAGAAAGAGTGAGAGACAGAGTTAGAAACAGATTGTGAGAGAGATACCAAGAGAGAGAGAGACAGAGACAGAGAGATAAAGAGACAGTTAGAGAGATAGGCGGAGACAGAAAGAGAGAGACAGAGAGAGCAAGAGAGAGAAAGAGAGAGAGAGAGAGAGAGAGAGAGAGAGAGAGAGAGAGAGAGAGAGAGGGAGAGAGAGAGAGAGAGAGAGAGAGAGAGAGACACGCGCGTAGATACCCACACCGATCGAGAGAGAGGGCTGAGTGAGAGGCCGAACGACAGGGAGAAAAGGAGAGAGTTGGTTTGAGCGAAGGAGGGGGTGAGGAGAGAGAGCGAGAGAAAGAGATTGCAAGAGAGAGTGAGAAAGAGAGAGAGAGAGAGAGCGATGAACACACACGTGAAGACAACCACACTGATTGAGAGAGAGGGCTGAGTGAGAGGCCGAAGGACAGAGAGAAAAGGAGAGAATTGCTGTGAGCGAAGGAGGGGGTGAGGCAGAGAGAGAGGGAGAGAGACAGAGAGAGAGAGAGAGAGAGAGATAGAGAGAGAGAATGTGAGAGTGAAGGAGGGAGATGCAGAGAAACAACGGTGTGACATTGTTCAAGAGAAATAGAAAGATAGTGAGAGACAGATAGATAAATAGATAGACAGATAGATAGATAGATAGATAGATAGATAGATAGATAGATAGATAGATAGATAGATAGATAGATAGATAGATAGATAGATAGATAGATAGATAGATAGATAGATAGATAGATAGATAGATAGATAGAAAGTTATCGAGGTAGATAGATAACAGTGGGAGTGGGATTGTGAAGGAGAGAAACAGGGGTGGAAGGCAGACATAGATACACACATATAGATTGAACGAGACGGAGAAACGGAAGAGAGAGAGAGTTAGAGTCCCTTGACACACACACTTACACAGAGAGAGAAAGAGTGAGGGTGGGGTGTGGGGGAGAGGGTGAGAGATAAAATAGACTGAGAAATAGAAATGAAGTCAAACAGGGAGGGAGATGGAGTGAGAAGGAGAGAGAGACGTGTAGAAATTCAGAGAGAAGAAAAGATGCAGAGAGAGTGAGAGATGGAAATATATGTATAGAGGCAGAGAGAGAGAGAGAACAAAGAAAGAGAGAGAGAAAAGAGAGAGAGCAAGAGACAATGGGTCAGAAAGAGAGATCGGGGAAGTGATATAGTGAGATTGAGTGGAAGAGGCAAGGAAAGAGAGAGCCAGGGAGAGAGAGAGAGAACGGGAGAATAGAACAGGGGGAAGGGAGAGAGAGGGAGAGTGAAAAACACAGAGAGAGCGATAGACAGTGCAAGAGCAGAAGAGGAGGAAAGAGAAAAGCCCACAAAGGTGAAAAGCAATAGAGAGGGGAGGGGAGGGGAAAGAGGGAGAGAGAGAGATAGAGAGAGAGAGAAATAGAGACCATGAAATAGACAAAGAAAAGTTACTCAAGCGAGATAGAGAGAGAAAGCGGATGTTGAAAGAGCACAGAGAGCAAATGAGAGAGACACTGAGAAGGAGGGTGAGAGGTGGAGGCAGAGAGAGAGAGAGAGAGATATTGGCACGCATAAAGTGAGGAAGAGAGGGAGAAAGGAACATTGAAAGAGTGGAGAGATAGAGAATGTGAGAGCATTGGCGATAAATCCAGGAGGAAAGAGTGAGAGATAGAGGTCCAGCGACAGAGGCAGATTTAGAGAGAAATATAGAGACATAGAGAGAGAGTTAGAAAAGCAGGGTGTGTAAGAGAGGAGGGCAAAGAGACGGAGATATAGCATGAGAGAGTGAAAGAAAGAGAGAGAGAGAAATAGGGGGAGAGAGAAGGCAGAGATAGATAGATAGATGATAGATAGATAGATAGATAGATAGATAGATAGATAGATAGATAGATAGATAGACAGATAGATAGATAGACAGATAGACAGATAGACAGATAGACAGATAGACAGATAGACAGACAGACAGATAGACAGACAGACGGATAGACAGACAGACGGATAGACAGACAGACGGATAGACAGACAGACGGATAGACAGACAGACGGATAGACAGACAGACGGATAGACAGACAGACGGATAGACAGACAGACGGATAGACAGACAGACGGATAGACAGACAGACGGATAGACAGACAGATGGATAGATAGACAGATAGACAGATAGACAGATAGACAGATAGACAGATAGACAGATAGACAGATAGACAGATAGATAGATAGGTAGATATATAGATAGGTAGATAGATAGATAGGTAGATAGACAGATAGGTAGATAGATAGATAGGTAGATAGATAGATAGGTAGATAGATAGATAGGTAGATAGATAGATAGGTAGATATATAGATAGGTAGATATATAGATAGGTAGATAGATAGATAGATAGATAGATAGATAGATAGATAGATAGATAGATAGATAGATAGATAGATAGATAGATAGATAGATAGATAGATAGATAGATAGATAGATAGATCGATAGATAGATAGATAGATAGATAGATAGATAGATAGATAGATAGATAGATAGATAGATAGATAGATAGATAGATAGATAGATAGATAGATAGATAGATAGATAGATAGATAGATGGATAGATAGATAGATAGATAGATAGATAGACAGACAGACAGACAGATAGATAGATAGATAGATAGATAGATAGATAGATAGATAGATAGATAGATAGATAGATAGATAGATAGATAGATAGATAGATAGATAGATAGATAGATAGATAGATAGATAGATAGATAGATAGATAGATAGATAGATAGATAGATAGATAGATAGATAGATAGATAGATAGATAGATAGATAGATAGATAGATAGATAGATAGATAGATAGATAGATAGATAGATAGATAGATAGATAGATAGATAGATAGATAGATAGATAGAAATTAGCATAGTAAGGTGGGAGGTTCTAAGTGGCCTGACATGGATAAAAATTACCATATCTGGATGAAGTGCATCCCAGGCTGCTGAGTGAGGCAACGGATAGCAGTGGCGCTGGCAATAATTTTTAATAACTCTCTGGCTACAGGAGAGGTGCCAGTGTACTAGAGGACAGCCAATTCTGTACCGTTATTCAAGAAGGGAGGAATGGATAAATCAGGGGACTACAGTCCAGTCAGTCTAACTTCAGTGGTTGGGAGACTGAATGAAACAATTCTGAGGGACAGAATCAATTTACACTTGGAGGGAAAGGGATTAATCAAGGGATGTTGGCATGGCTTTGTTAAGGGGAGGTCATGTTTGACCAATTTGATTGATTTTTTTGCAGAGGTGACCAGGTGTTTAGATGAGGGCGATCTATTTGGTGTAGACTACTTTGCCTTCAGAAAGTTATTTGATAAGTTCCCACATGGGAGACTGATAATCAATTAAGAGATCCTGGGGTGCCAGGCAATTTCGCCAATTTTATCCAGAATTGGCTGAGTGGCAGGAAGCAGTGTGGGATTTACGAAGGGTGTTTTTGTGACTGGATGCCTGTGTCCTTTGGAATTCCACTGGGATCGGTGTTGGGTCCCTTTCTGGTTGTGGGATATATCAATGATTTGGACTGAAATGAAGGAGAGGTTGATCAGTAAGTTTGCGGGTGATTCGAAATTTGAGGAGTATTAAATAGTGAGGAGTATAGCCTTTGACTACAGTAGGCTATAGACGGGCTGGTCGGATGGTCTGATCAGCTTCAAATGGCATTTAATGCAGATAAATGTGAGGTGATGCACTTGGGCTGGATAAACACACACAGGAATACACGATGAATGGTAGAACACTGGGCAGTACTGAGGATCAGACACATTGATGTGAATATCTAAAAGTCCGTTAAGGTAGCGGGTCAGGTAAATAAGGTGGCTAAGAAGGCATATGGGATGAATGCCTTTATCAGCAGAGGCATAGAATATAAGAGTGGGGAGGATATGCTGGAACTGTATGAAACACTGGTTCGGCCACAGCTAAAGTACTGCCTGCAGTTCTGGAATCCACATTACAGGAAGGGTATGATTGCACTAGAGAGAGTGCAGAGGAGATTTACCAGAGTGTTGCCTGGGTTGGAGAGTTTTATTTACAAGGAGAGATTGGATAGACTGATGTAATTTTACTTGGTGCAAAGGAGATGGTGGGGGCACATGATTGATGTGTTTAAAATTATGAGCGGCAAGGATAGGGGAGGCAGATGGGTCCGTTTCCCCTTGATGGAGGGATCAGTAATCACGTGCATAGATTTAACGTAAGGCGCAGGTGGTTTGCAATGGATGCGAGGAAGAATTATTCCACCCAGAGGATGATTAAACTCTGGAACACACTGCCTTAAATGTTGTAGAGACAGAAGCCCTCATAGCATTTAAGAAGTGTTTGGATGTTTACTTGCAATGCAATGGCATACAAGGCTATGGGCCTAGTGCTGGAAAAGGGGATTAGAGAAGTTAGGTACTTGTTTGACTGGCGCAGGCTCGATGGGGCGAAGGGTCTTTTTCTGTGCTGTAGGCCTCTAAGCTTCCATGTGTCTATGACTCCTTTAGCCAGCACCACTACCATTAACATACACTTTGTCCTTTTGTTCATGACATACCTGTCAATCTCTCCTTTGGCTCCACCCATCGCTGACATTCGATCCAGCTTCAACTGCTCCACCCTCACTTAAACAGTCTCAATTTCATTACATTTTTAGTCCTCTTTATGTCTGAGGAAGAGTCAAACGAACTCGAAACGCTAACTCTGCCTTTCTCTCCACAGATGCTGTTAGACCTGCTGCGTTTGCAGCATTTCCCGTTTTTGTTTCAGATTTCCAGCATCCGCAGCAGTTTGGTTTAGTCCCACAATCACTGTGTTCCATATTTGACTGATAGCTCCTGAAACAAATGTAGAGACCCAAAAGAGTGATGGACATCAATCATGTCTAATTGCAGTGTTTTGTTGCCCGAATGGCAGTTACAATATCCAATCAGAGAGCTGCGACCACACTGGTATGTCCTCCAATAATGAAAATTACCTTTTAAAATCCGACCAATAGCGTAGCACCTTGCTCGCTTGGCAAAACCTATCCCTGCCAAGTTTGTGATTGTCAGTAGTTTGAGCATTCATTGAGTTTCCAATGGCGCCTTGGCCAATCGAATTCTGGCCCTATTGTTCGATTCTCGCCGCATCGCCCTTGCCCAGCGTCATGACGACTTGTTGTTGGATCTAGGCGGTAGGTGGGCGATGACCCTTAAATCGGAGCGGAACTGAGAATTACCGCAGGACAACTATATTTCACTGATGTCAATTGAAACGGGAACCAGGCGGAAGAAATTCAGAGGTGAAATGGGAGGGACAAAGGATAGAGGAAGGAAGAAATTAAGTCACTGAATCACAGCGCTGTTGCAAAGTAGAAGGAAGCCATTTGGCCCATCGAGAGCACACCAACTCTCTTAATGAACGTCTCATCTAGGTCTATTCTCCCACCTACTCCCCATAACCCAGCACTTTCTGCATTTGCTGAAAACAGTGTAATTACCTCCTGAATGCTTCAATTGAACCTGCCTCCACCGCACTCTCAGTCATAGTATTCCCCATCCTAAACACTCACTGTGTGAAAAAGTATAATTAATGCCATCAATGCTTATTTTTTCTAATTAGTTCTATCTGAGCCCCCTCACTCTCGATACTTTCACGAGAAGGAATCTTTTGTCCTGACTCTAGATCGCTCATGACTGTAAATACCTATATTAAATCTCCACACAACTGTCTTTTCTATAAGGAAAACAACCATATCTTCTCAAACTACCTTCATAACTGATGTTCATCATTTCCAAAAATATTTCCGTGAATCTTTGCTGTACTGTATGCAGTAACATGAAATTCTTTCTAAAGTGTGGCGCCAGAACTCAACGTAATAATTCAAATGGAGGCCGACCTAGTTATTTTAACGAGTGCAACATAACCTCCTTTCTCTGATACTGTATTTCTCTACAAATAATGCGTCGGATACTGATAGCTTTCTTGGCCGATTTCTCAAGCTGTCCTGCTACCTTCAGTGACTTTTCCCTCTGCTCCTGAGATCTTCAGAGACGTTCCCTTTATTTAATGCTGTCACTACTCATGGTACCAAAATGAATAATTTCACATCTCTCTGCACTAGAATTCACCTGCCACCTGTCCACCCTTTCCACTAACTTGTCCATGCTTTTTTGAAGTAATACACTCTTCTCCTCACAGTTCAGAATGTTTTAGTCTTAGTTGCCTGTCAGGCCCGGTAGCAAATCACTTTTATTTTTCTCCTCAGTTAATATTTTCAAGCCCAATACAACAATTAGATTTAATTCGATTTCATGTTTATTAATTATCATGTCCAATTCACAATTCAAAGTAAACTTCCCCCTGCGTGTCTTGGCTGTCAAATTACCTTTTGAAAAAAAGAGTTAAGCGGGCGCAGTGACGTAGTCACCTTGTTTCTGAACTGCTAACCTAGAGAAAATGTTTAATACTCTTGATTCGAATCACACCATGGCAGATTGTGGAATGTGAGTTCATAAATAAATCTGTATTTAATAGACTGATATTGACCACGAAAGCATTGCCGAATATTTCCCTTGAAAGCAGGAAATCTGCTCTCCATAAGGTGACTCCAGGCCCACAGAAATGTGGCACTTCATCATGACAGAACCCAACCCAGCAGAGGGAGACTGCTGAATGTGAGATGTTAGTGAATGTTTCTGTCCTTGCGTCTGTGTGAGTGTGAGGCTTCATTTCTCTATTTATTTAACTGTCCGGCAGTAGGTGTATGTGTCCGTCTGTATGCAAGAGAGATTGCAAGTGCTTGTCTAGCCATCTCTGTGTTCGTGCCTCCGCAGTGCGTTTCTGTGTCACGTGAGCATGACATTATCCAACAGAGGGAGATTGTTGGAGGTAAGGCATTTTTATGTGTGTGTGTCTGTGTATGTGTGTGTGTGTGTGTGTGTGTGTTTACGCAGTGGGTTTCTGTGCCATGTGAATATTACATTATCCTACAGAGGGAAATTGTTGGAGGTAAGGCATCTTTATGTGTGTGTGTCTTTGTTAGTGAGTGTGTGTGTGTGATTTTGTGTTTACGCAGTGAATTTCTGTGCCATGTGAATATTACACTATCCTTCAGATGGAGGTTGCTGGAGGTAAGGTTGTTTCTGTGTGTGTTTTATTTTGTGTGTGTACGTGCGTTTGTGTTTGTGTGTGTGTGTGTCTGTGTGGGAGAGAGAGAGAGCGAGAGATAGAGAGAGAGTGATTGTTGTTCCATCATATATTTTTTTTAATCTAGGAAATATTGTGGTATTGTGCTGCACTGCCGTCGATCTGATCTCTGTGTTTAAAGCAGCAGGCAGTTTTTGATATGAAATGGGAGTTGTAAAAATCTAATCAGTTTGTAAGTATGGTGATGAATGTCAGATTTACCAATACTGTATCAAAATAGATTAAATGTTATTGCACTTTATGTCTCTGTGGAGCAGCCATGCATTTTACCATAACATATTTGATCAATTAAGTATATATTTTTTGGAAACCTAAAGTTTTACACAGTTTGCATTCTCTGTTTTCCATTTTATGAAGCGCGTTCCCTTTGATTCATTTCCTCACTGCTGCACTCTTTGTGTAAACCTCTCTGGTTCTGAACCATTCCCAGTTCTGATTGAAGCTCACTGAGCTGCAACAATAAGTCAGAAAGGTTTTAAGAGAAAGACGAGGAACTAGTCATGTCTGTAGTAGACAAAGGCTTGTCTTGGAGAAATCAGTTGCTGGGTCGGATTTAGACATACCGACACCCTGAGGTATGTCAAGCTGAAAACGATTCATTCCATTAAAGTTTTTCTTCATAATTCTCACGGAATGGTAACTTAATATTTACATTTGAAAGCTTTCTAGTGCATATATACAAGGCCAAATGCGCAATGAACAAATTACAATCGAACTAAAACACATTGCACAGAATCACAGAATGTTAGCGGCATAGAAGGAGGTCATCCGACCCATGGTGTCTGCATCGTCTCTCCAAATGATCATTATAGCCTAGTGTCATTGTCCTGCCTTTTCCCCGTGTCCCTTCATATTGTTTTCATTCAAATAATCATCTACAGCCCTCTTGAATGCCTCGATTGCACCTACCTCCATCACCCATCCAGGCAGTGGATTCAGACGCGAACAAATTACATCTTACAAAATACCTATTTGAATAGTGTAGTATATTCAAATTAAATCCTTTCAAATGTAAATACGTTCAACATTTCTTAACTGTTAAAAATTAAAACCTCTTATCAACAAAAACAAAAAAAAAACCTTTTACACAAATCAGGAAACTATTAAGTGGAAGAAGTAATGCAACTTGCATCTTATCTGTTTGCACCACACATGAAGATAAAAATGTAAACCTGTTTCATTCGTGGTTTTTGGAAAGCAACAGTATCGATGATGTCCTCAAATGATGAGATACCACGTTTATCACTTTCGATGCAAATAATGCTGAGGACATTTCGCTTGCCTTTCGACAAACTTTACTCAAATTAATCAAACGCTGTCCTGCAGAGCTGTGTAGAAATCCTCAAGTGAGCATTTTCACGAACGTGTGTCATCCTTAGAAATATACTTTCCTTTCAATGTTTGTAAACACATTGAACTCTTGTATTTCCACGAGTACGTATTCAAGGATATACATATTTACCTTGTGTTAAAAACACAATAAGCCCATGTGCGAACCGAACAGGGGCACAAATGATGCTGCCTTGCAGTTCGGGCCAGCAGGCTGCTGGCTGTTTGTTGGTTTCTTGAGGCTAAGGATCCTGGATGAACGCTTGTTTCGGGGCGAACAAGTTATTGCACAGACAAAGAACATCAGAAGATTGTTGTTCGAATAAACACGTGCTTTTTATTTACAAACTCAACCCTGCAGCTACATTTATTTGCTCACAACATAACACTCTGTCTTTACTCATCAGTGACTAACTCAAGGCTCCCCCACATATATTTCGGAGGCGCCATTGTGCTATTGGACATCAAGATCATGTGCTCTTAAATTAAAATGCATGCCTTAAATGTCTATTACGCATCAGGTTAATGCATCCCTCCTCATGTACTCCAAAACACACTTTACATTGTTTTATTAAATCAGGTTATTGACACAGTTCAATTATTTACAAAGCCAGTTTCGCTGGTGGGGGCGGGGGGTCGTGCAGTTTCCTTATGCTTGTAGAACGCCTCAGCACCAAAGCTTCTGAAGTTTGCTTTGGATTCTCCCTCCCTGAAGTCGCCTGAGAATCTGATTCTACAGCAGCAATCTGTAAATGTGTTTCTTCGACTCTTTCGGGTACTGTCGGTCCTTCAAATACGTTTGTCCTTGGTTGAGTTATTTCAACAGAAAATGTTGATTCAGCGTCGAACGCGAGTCACTTCTGGATATTTGGTTTTTCCACTTCTTATTTGATCAACATGTATTCTTATTATTCAATCTTCGAATTTCACTTTGGAGGAAAGAAGTGACATTACAGCACTTAGTTCACCGAACAACCATGCTGTTTTTTTTTTCTATTTTTTTCAGAGAAACCTTCTGTCCTAAATTAAATGTTTTGCCCCAACTGTGACATTCATGTCCCATATTATGATATGCCTTCCTTCCTTCTGCCTCCGTCCCCCGATCGCCCCCAAACAAGCCCCCAACTTTGGCATAATTAAGCTCAGTCTCGATTAGAGACGGCAATTCATCAACACTTCAGCAGGTGTGACATCTCTTGTGGAATAAAAATCTGACTTATTTAGTCACGAACGAATCTACAGACAATTTATGCAAAGCAGATTTGAACGTCTGAAATGCTCCCTCGGCGAGTACATTTAAAGAAGTGTAGTATGAAGATGTTTTCACATGAACAATAATATTGAAGCTTTTAAATCGGTTAAATTCAGCACGTGAATACTGTTCTGTTATCTGACAATAGAACTTCAGTTAGTCCATTTATAGTGAAGCTTTATCGTATCGTGTCTATTGGCGCTGAGGATGTGGGTGACAGTACTTCGTATATATCCATCAATTTTGAATGAACATCTAGGAGAAGGCAAAACATTGTCCCCATAAAAAGTCCCACATAGTCGATGTGCACTCTTACCCATCGTCTTTCGGGTCATTCCCAGCGGTGCAAAGGGGGCTGTTTCACGTAGTTTTACTGCTTGGAGACACTGCATAAAACTTCTCACTAGGTTTCCTATTCTTCCATCCATTACTGCAACCAGACATACCTACCTGCAATTGGCTTAATTTTGGAAACTCCGGGTCATACACTGTGAATTTCAGAAAATAATGGTGTTTGTCCTTTTGGAGACACAATTGCACGATTCCCCCCACAATCAAGTATCTTATTGGCTGCCAATCCCATATCTTCTCTGGAAATAAGGTTCAATTTCATTGGATAATTGCGATTGTGACCAATAATAAAGGACTTGGTTTCTCACCTTGAAAAAAAAACTTGGCCTCCGCTCGCCAAATCTTTAATTTGTTTTGCAGATATAGGTGATGAGTCCAGGAAGTTCAATAAGACGACGCATTCCTGAGGAATTGGGACATTCTTGTATTTTACTTGCAAGGATAAACGATTGAGTGCACCTGCATCTGAGATTTGAATGCAAGGTCGAGGAATAAAAGTTTGTTATTACGCTGCTAAGATCAGAACCCATCTTTGAACTGTTGCTGAGGCTATAGGGGGTATAGACTTATTTTATACAAATAGACAAATAATGGTTTGTGGCCCGTAATGAAAGTAAAATTACAACCCTGCACATATTGATGGAATATTTTAACACAGAAAGTGATCGCCAGGCCGTCTTTTCCAATTTCAGGGAACTCTTTGTCTGCTGTAGTAAGTGTTCTCAGCACAAAAATAATAGGCCGTTCTGATCCATAATCCATTCGTTGGGAACGCACTGCTACTGAAACATAAAATGATGTGTCGAACGCGAGTTTCAATTCTTCCTTTGCATCAGAATGTAATGGAAGTTTAGATGGTTGTAGCAACTTTTTTTTTAACCTTTGTGCAAAATTCCCCTTGAGGCGTTTGCCATGACCATCTTTGATTTTTCATGAGCAAGTGATACATTTCGGTCGGATAAATTAGGCAAGAAACGCCCATAGTAATTCATCATCACCAAGAACGACTTCAGCTCGAATCTGCCCTTTGGTTCTGAGGCTTCATTGAAAGCTTCCACTTTTTCTTCAATTGGATGTAAGCCTTGTGAATCGACCTTGTGGCCGAGGTAAGTTACCTCTTTTGCCTGGAATGTGCGCTATTCCTTTCTCAATCTCACTCCAACCTGCAAAATCCGATTCAGAACTCCTTCCAAATTTATTAAATTGGCTTTATTTGTGAGTTCAGTCACGAAAACGTCATCCAAATTAACGACAGCTTCGGACAATCATTTTAATAATCTTTTCTTGGCTATTTGTATTATGGCAGAAGCAGAAGGTAAACCAAGTGTTAAACGAATGTTTTGTCACAATTCAAGGGAGAAAGTGGGCTGTAGTATCGAACACCAATACTCGCCGAACAGTGACACATGTGGAAAGTTTCACTGGACCATCAGGTTGTCCCAATTCTATCTAATAGTAAAATGTAGGTTAAAAGAATACGATCATCATGTTTGTGCACTTAACAGGTAAATAACTGTTTAGTAAACAAATTGTCCTTAACTAGTGGCAAAAAGAAGAAATATGAACTGCTAACTTTCAACTACATAACTTAAACTCAACGCCTCTTTAAACCCCGACACACAAACCCACACACACACACACAATACACACAAAACTTGGATTCTAATGGTGAGATAAAACAGTTCAATAGCACCGATCTGGATTTCAGGATTAAATTGATTGACTTTGATTGCTTTCTTCCAAATGTCTTGCAGATTGTTGTGGCTGACAGGAGGTGGTCTCCTGTCACCTACAGTCTTTGGTTCTCTGCTTGAAATTTGATTTAAATGTCACAGCTGGTGATTTTTCCCCTCTTCCTCCTGACAGGGGTCCGTCAATGAAATTACGATACATCGATGTGTGAAATAGCCAGCAGCTACTGTGGCAGGATTACTGTAGTCTTACAAAACACAGAAGAGACATGGTTCCGTTTTTTCCTCTTTTCAGGCTGGAGCTGATCTACTGCAGTATCATCATACAGAACCTGGCCACCTGGTCAGGAGCCAATCAAAACGCCATCGTTCGGCAGTTCCCTCTTAAAGCAGTTCTGAGTTCGTTCACAATTCCTTCCCACATGGCACATACTGTTACAGGAAATAGCAGCATTGAAGAAATTCGTCTTCCTGCTCCAGTGAACGTCACGTTTAAACTGCAACCATGGTATTTGTTTAAAGCCACAGTTAAATCTTAAAACCACTGTTCAAAAAGAAAAATATTTACATGCTGCCAAACCTGAAAAATATGAAACGCCATTTAAGAAATGCGTTTGCACACTGGGCATGTGATACATAGAAAACAGAGAGAAGACTGACACTTATTCATCCATGCTTCCCCCTTGTACAATCTTAAATATTAACATATTTCATAAATTTACCCCCTGGGACAATTCACCCACAATCACATTATCTGTACCAGCAAAGTGAACAATTTTTACATTGAATGGTCGAAACAATAGAAACCATCTAAAGTGTCTCGCATTTCGAGTTTTTAGCTTCTCAATGAACGGCAGCGGATTAGGATCAGTTTAGGCTAATATTTCTTCGTTATCATCCTGCTTTTCCCTGTCCTTTAACTATGGTGCTTTGATCTTCTTTGCTTTAACTTCTATACCTTTCCTTGCTTTGGGATTTTGCTCTATTTATTTTCTTAATCTTTAATCTTGACCTGTTCCACGTCATTACTTCTGGATTTAGCGCAGTTTCCTTTGCATTTCGTTCCCTGCCTCCTCTTCTTGAGTTTGCAGGTGTTTTTCTCCGTTCTTTACTTTTTGTTTTACCCTATCTTTACTTCTAGTTTTGTTAACTTCTCCTCCATCTTTGTTTTTAATCTGTTCACAATCTCGGTTTCTACTTTTTGATTTCGCCCTTTTTTCTCTCTCTCTCTACGTTTAAACTTACAATTTTACTTTCAGGATTGGGTTGAGACCCTGGAGCCTCTCAGACACACAGTGTGTGGCCAGTGGACAAAATTGTAAACTCCCTGGCTGTTAATATCTAGGGCACTGGAACGTTTTGTGAGAGGGAAGACAATTGGAACATGAGCAAGAAGCCACAGTCCATGGGTATTAAATACATTTGCACTTTGCAGATATATCACTTATTCTAATTGTCTTTCATTTCATAAATTAGGTGTTTCTTTCAGTTAAGTGTTTGCAGCGCGATGTGGATTGAAACTGCACCGAATGCGGGGAGAAGTAGATGGAAACTGCACCGACTCTGGGGCAATGTGGATACAAACTGGATTAACCGCGGGGAACTGATGACACAAACTGCACTAGCTGTGTGGAAAAGTCGACACAAATTTCATCGACTGCACAGAAAAGTGAAAACACAGTGCACCGACTGTGGGGAAAATCGATACAAGCTGCATCGAATGCGGGGAAAATACGATCAAAGCAATACCTACTGTGGGGCAAAATGGACAATAACTGCACTGACTGCAGGGGAAAGTGAATTTACACTCCACGAACTGTTGGGTAAACTGGATACCAAATGCACCGACTGTGGCGTAAAATGGACGCAAATTGCACCGATTCTGTGGCAAATTTGACAGAAACTGCACTGACTGTTGGGAAAATTGAACACAAACTGCACCGATTGTGAGTAAAAATGGATACAAACTGAACTGGCAGCAGGTGAAAGCGGATAGAAACTGCACCCACTGCGGGGAATAGTGGAATTATTTTGAACTGTCTGTCCGCTTTTCCACGGTAAAGTGGACACAAACTGCACCAGCTGCGGGGGCGAAGTGGGCAAAAACTGCGCCGGCTGGGGGGCAAAGTGGGCACAAACTGCGCCGGCTGGGGGGCAAAGTGTGCACAAACTATGCCGACTGTGGGGCAAAGTGGGCACAGACATAACCGACTGTGGATCAAAGTGGGCACAGGCTGCACCGTCTGCTGGGCAAAATAGAGAGGCAGAGGGCGAGACGGGCAGAGATAATGAGAGAGTGAAAGAGGCAGAAGGAGGGATGAAGAGTGCATCAAAATAGGGCGGGAGCGAAAGTGAAAGAGAGCGAGATGACACAAAGATTGGCCGGGTGTTTAACAGTGAGGTTGAATGTCTTGGGCTAGAGGAAAAATACAGATGTGATGGTCAAATGGGCAGATCAATGGCAGATGGAAGTTAACCCTGAAAATTGTGAGGTGATACACTTTGGAAGGAGTAATTTGACAAGGAATCATTCAATGAACGCCATAATTCTCAGAATTTCTGAGGAACAAAGGGACCTTGGCGTGTGTGTCCATTGATTTCTGAAGCCGGAGGGGCATGTTAGTGGGGTGGTGAAAAAGGCACTTAGGACACTGGCCTTTATCAATCGATGCGTAGATTCCAAAAGTAGGGAGGTCATTTTGGAGTTGCATAGAACCTTGGTGAGGCCACAGCTGGAGTACTGTGGTACTGTGTGCAGTTCTGGTCGGCACATTATAGGAAGGATTTGATCGCACTGGAGGGGGTGCAGAGGAGATACACAAGGATGTTGCCTGGGTTGAAACATTCAATATTTGAAGGGAGGTTGCATACGCTTGGATTGTTGTTGTTGGAGCAGAGAAGATTGAGACGCCACCTGATCGACGTGTACAAGATTTTGAGGGGCATGGAAAGGGTGGATAGGGAGCAGCTGTTAGCCTTAATTGAAGGGTCAGTCACAAGTGGGCATAGGTTCAAGGTGAGGGGCAGGAGGTTTAGAGGGGATGTGAGAAAAAACCTTTTTTACCCAGAGGGTGGTGACGGTCTGGAATGCACTGCCTGTGAGGGTGGTGGAGGCGGGTTGACTCACATCCATTAAAAAGGACCTGGATGAACACTTGGCACGTCAGAACTTTCAACGCCATGGGCCAAGTGCTGGCAAATGGGGTTAGGTAGGTAGTTCATCTGTTTTTCACGTTTCGGTGCTGACTTGATGGGCCGAAGGGCCTCCTCTGCACTTTGATTCTATATTTCAGTGATTCTGCGAGAGTCAGTGAGAGACAGAGATATTAACGAGAGAGAGAGAGGAGGAATCGCACTGAGAGATGGAGACAGAGGGAGGAGGAGAGATTGAGACTTGGAGACACAGCAAGGCAGGTCGAGAAATGGAGAGAGAGATCGAGAGGGAGAGACGCATAGAAAGAGAGAGAGTTAGGCACACATTGTGAGAGAGAGTCTGAGAGAGAATGAGGCAGAGACAGAACGTGAGGGATAGATACAGAGAGAGAGATTTAGAGAGAGAGAGATCGAGAGAAAGTGAAAGAGAGAGAGAAAGGGAAGGGGAGAGGAAGAGACAAACAGACAGGCAGAGGCAGAGAAGGAGAGGCAGAGAGAGAGAGACACTGAAATGGTGAAAGGAAAGATTAGCAAGCGAGAAAGAGAAATAAAGTGAGAGTAGAAGAGGGAAAGAGAACAGAGAGACAAAGTGAGAGAAAGACTGAGAAGGAGGGCAAGAGACTGAGACAGAGTGCGAAAGAGAGAGATAGATGCGCAGAAGGGAGATAGAGAGAAAGAGAGGGAGAGAGAGCCATAGAGAGAGTAAAGAGGAAGAGTAAGAGACAGCGAGAGTCATAGAGCGAGAGGGAAAGAGTGAGATATAGAGACAGGGTGAGAGAGACACAGAGAGAGAGTGAGACAGAGAGAGAGAGAGTGTGAGAGAAAGAGAGAAATTGGGAGAGACAGACACACAAGCAGAGAGAGTGTTCGAGAGGGGAAAAGGACAGAGAGACAGAGTGGCAGAGATATGGAGAGAGAGAGAGAAGGCAGTCATACATCAAGACAACGATAGACAGACAAATAGATAGATTGGATAAAAGGTAGGCAGGCAGGAATGCAGATGGACAGGCCGACAGACAGATACACAAATAGACAGAGAGATAGATAGGTAAACAGATAGATATATAGACAGATAGATAGATGGATAGACAGGTAGATAGCTAGATAGATAGATAGACAGACAGACAGACAGACAGACAGACAGACAGATAGACAGACAGTCTGAATGTCAGTTTAAGGGAAAGGAACTGAGAAGGAGAGCAAGAGAGGCAGAAAGACAAAGACATACACATAGAGATTGAAAGAGACGGAGAAACGTGAGAGAGAGAGAGGCAACGACACATGCACACGCACATGGACACACATGCACTCTCAGTGTGTCTGTGTGTGAGAGATAGAGAGAGAGAGAATTGAAGAGAACGAGACAGATGGAATGTTCGGTTGTTAGAGGAAGAGGACGGAGAGAGAGAATCACGTACACACACAAACGTAGATAAACACACAGAAAGAGAGGGAGAGGTCTAAGAGAGAGAAGGCGGTCGAAAAGGAGAAAAGCATAGAGTTGCTGGGAGAGGAAGAGAGGGTGAGGCAGGGAGAGAAAAAGACAGAGTGAATGAGAGATTGAAAGATGGAGAAGGATAGGGGCAGAGTGTGTGACATGGAGAGAGAGAGATTGAGAGAGAGAGAGATTGAGAGAGAGGGATAGAGATAGTGAGAGAAAGAGAACAGAGAGAGTTGCGTAAATGCATTGAGTGGAGGAGACAGAGGGAGATGGTGTGAGTGAGATTTAGAGACACAGCGAGAGGGATAGAGAGAGAGAGGGGGAGAAAGATAGAGAGGCAGAGAGAAATGTTGAAAAAGAGGGGCAGAGAAACGAGCGAGAGAGGCATAGAGAGAGACGGTTAGACACAAAGTGTGAGAGCTAGACAGAGAGAGAGAGACAGAGAGAGAAAGAGACAGAGTGAGACACAGACTGATAGAAGACGAGAGAGGGGAGAAGAGATAGAAGGAGAGAAAGAGACAAAGGGAAGTTTTGGGCGTGAGCGACAGAGAAACACACACACACAACACACACACACGTGGACACTGATACGGAAAGGGAGAGAGGGCTGTGAGAGACAGGGCGGTCGAAAGGACAACAGGAGAGAGTTGATGGGAGAGAAAGAGAGGGTGAGGCAGAGAGAGAGAGGGAGAAAGGCAGATAAATTAAGAAAGTAAAAGGAGAAGAGAGAGAGAGAGTGTTTCATAGGGCTGGAGGGAAAGAGAAAGGGAGGGAGTCAAAGGGAAAAGGAGAGAGAGAGAGTTATATAAATAGCGGGAGAGACACAGAGAGTCAGAAAGAGAGAGATAGACATTGAAAAATAGAGAAGGGGAGAGATAAGAGAGAGAGGCAAAGAGAGAGACAAAGTGAGACACGGTATGAGGGAGAGAGAAAGAGAGAAAGAGAGGGAGAGAGAGAGAGCGAGAGAGAGGGAGAGAGAAAGTAACAGGAAAATAAAAGGGAGAGAGAGAGGAACAGACAAGCAGACAAGCAGAGGCAACGAAGAGGCAGAGAGAGGGAGAGAGACAATGAAACAGACAAATGAAAGTTTATCAAGTGAGGAAGAGAGAGAAGGCGAAAGTGAAAGAGGGAAAGAGAACAGAGAGACAAAGAGAGAGTGACTGAGAAGGAGGGCGAGAGTGTGAGGCACAGCAAGAGACAGGGATTGACACACAGAGGGAGAGGTAGAGAGAAAGAGTTGGATAAAGAGACAGGAGAGTAAAGAGGAAGAGAAAAAGACAGCGAGAGTGATACAGCGAGAAGGGAACTTTGAGAGATGCAGACACAGCGAGAGTGGTACAGAGAGAGAGAAAGAGTCAGAAAAAAAGATAAAGTTAGCGAGAGAGGTTGAGAGAGGCAGAGAGAGATAGAGTGACAGAGAGAGAGAGAGAGGGGCAAAGGAAGAGAGAGGGAAAGAGGGAAACAAAAATTCGGAGATAGATAGATAGATAGATAGATAGATAGATAGATAGATAGATAGATAGATAGATAGATAGATAGATAGATAGATAGATAGATAGATAGATAGATAGATAGATAGATAGATAGATAGATAGATAGATAGATAGATAGATAGATAGATAGATAGATAGATAGATAGATAGATAAATAGATAGATAGATAGATAGATAGATAGATAGATAGATAGATAGATAGATAGAAAGATAGATAGATAGATAGATAGATGAATGGATGGACGGACGGATGGACGGACGGACGGACGGATAGATAGGTAAATAGAAAGTTATCTAGATCGACAGACAGACAGACTGAGGGAGAGGGAAACAAAAGAACAGAGAGACAGAGAGAGCTATAGAGAGAGAGAGAGTGGGACACAAAGAGAGAGTGGGGAAATGAAATGGAAGAAAAAGAGACAGGATGAGCGAGATTCAGAGAGAGAGAAGAACGAGGTAGTGGGAGAGACAATGAGTGTAAAAAACAGAGTGGGAGATAAAGAGTTCTGAGCGACGGAAGGAAAGGGAGAGACACAGCAAAAGGGAGAGAGTGAGATGTGCACGGACAAAAAGAGGGACAGGTAGCGGGGGTAGAGAGAGAGAGTGAGAGAGATTGATAGTGAGGTATTTTCGCATTTGATTGTGGAGTGGAATCAGTTTTTGAGAAATTTTGAATATTTCCAGATATTTTATTCGTTGAATTTGGTAATAAATTGTCATCCTTAACCCACTGTAATCGCACAACTGAATGTCCACAGTTAGAGAGGACAGTTACCCCACATGGTGTAATAGAACAGCGTGGAGAGAGGCACTCTAACATTTGGAATTTAATCAATATTTGGCAACAGTCAAGTGACGGATATCCCTTAAACAATAGGGGATCTAGGTGAGGGACTGATGGTGATTGAATGGACAGCATATTATCCTTGTGAACAAAGCTCTTGTTTTTTTTTATTAGTTAATTAATTTGTTAAGTAAAGTTCAATCCTTGGATCCTGGGATCTGCATTTAACAATAAACATTTGATATCAATAAACACAAAGTCATTATCTGTTTGTTCACATACTTTAAAAAACAATTTGAACAATGTTGCAATTTCCACGTCCCTGAGGATGATCCCACAGGGTATAAATTAAAGACTTTGGGAATGTATCACCTCAGCGTTTAAGGCAGAGATTACCAGCAGCACAAAGGGGCACATCACTTCGCACTGAAATGATGGAACCAATTGATGAGGCTGAGAAAATATTCTACACAATCCTTGCTGTTATAGGTGTTCCTGTTGAGTGACCATACCTACTGAAGTTGCGTAAATCTGTATGTGAGCGGCTCTCTCATTTTAAACTGTGACTGAAAATATTACATTCTGATCTGTTGCTCACTGTCATAGACACACTGAATCAGCGATATAATTTGCTGAATTAAAATGTCTTGAATGTCTCTGCCGCTTTATTCAATGTTGTCAAATGAAAATAAACCTTTGATCGTAACTCGCAGGCTCTCTGATGAATTATGTCCTAGTATTCAGTGGAAAATTGTGTAATGTTAAAGTAGACCTTAGTGAAGGAAAAATCTCTGAAGGAATGTTTACTGGGAGTCAGAGGAAAATCACCCTGAGTGTTGGTCATTAATCAGAGTGGAATACCTGGCCCCAGTCACCACTCTTTCACGGACTGTGCCTGTTCATGTCAAATTGTCCTAAATGTCTGTTCGTAACCAGGTTAGAAAACCTGACTCCAGTGACCAAATATTTCTGGGTCTATCTGCTAATGTCAAATTGTACTAAGTGTGGGTCAGTAACCAGAGTGGAATACCTCACTCCAGCCACCAATCTTTCACTGACGTTATCTGTTAGTGTCAAATTGTCCTATGTGTGGGTTTGTAACCACAGTGAAATGCCTGACTACAGTCACCAATCTTTCATTTACTGTATCTGATAGTTTCAAATTGTCCTAATTGTGGGTTAGTAACCAGAGTGGAATACCTGACTCCAGTGTACATGTTTTTCTAGGTCTTTCATTTGGGGTCAAATTGTACTAATTGTGGATCAGTAACCAGAGTAGAATAAATGGCCCCAGTCACAATTTATTTTGGGTTATATCTGGCAGTGCAGAGTTGCATTGAGTGTGGTCAGTAAACAGAATGGAATAACTGCTCCAAGTGATAATGTATGACTGGGAATATTAGTCGGTGCGGAATTGGACTGACGTGGTTCAGTAACCGCACTGAAAGGATTCGTTTCGATTTGGAAATCATCTTTGTTTTTATTGCTGAACAGTCTTTCCATTCATTGGAGCTCTCTCTGTGTTTTACCTTATGTATAGTTTGACAACAGGAATTGTTTTAATGTTGGTTGAAGATATTTGGTAGTGAGTGTCTGAAGTTAAATGTCTGGATTTAGCTCCATTTTCTATTCATCTGCTTCAACAGAAGTAGATGTCAAACCATTCCTGATATTTAAGCAATCCGCCAGCACTCTAACAGTGTTCCAATGTTCTTTTTGATTGTTTTATAAGGCCAGAAGAGATCAGAGCAGGCGAAGGTCATTCCACCCATGGAGTCAGCTCAGCCATTCAGTGAGATCATTGCTGATCTGATCATCGTCACCTCCACAATCCTGCCTTTTCCCCATAACCCTTGGTTCTCTGACTAATTAAAAATCTGTCGAGCTCAGCCTTGAATATATTTAATGACTCATCATCTACAGCCCACTAGGGGAACTAATTCCACAGATACACTAATCTCTGAGAGAAGAAATTCCTCCTAATCTCTGCATTAAATTGGTGAACGCTTTCTCTGAGATGATGCCCACTCGTCCTGAACCCTCCCAAAAGGGGAAACAGGTTCTCAACATGTACCGTGTCAAGACCCTCGGAATCTCATTTGTTTCAATAAGGTCCCCTCTCATTCTATTAAACTCCAATGAGTACAGGCCCAATCTAATCAATCTCCCCAAATGAAAAAGTCCCTCTACATCCGGCACCAGCCTATCGAAACTTCTGAGAGTTGCCTCCACTTACAGCATATCTTTCCTCAAATAAAGGGACCAAAATTGTTGACATTATTCTAAGTGAGTGCCATGTATAGTTCTAGCATGACTTCCCCATTTTTATAATCCATTCCCTTTGAAATTTAAGTCAACATTTTATTTCCCTTCCCTATCAGCTGCTGAAATTAATGTTTTCATATTCACGTACGCAGGCTCCCAAATCCCTCTCTGCAGCAGCTTTCTGCAGTCTTTCTCCATTTAAGTTAAATTCAGCTCCTCTTTTCTTCCTGCCAACGTGCATAGACCCACAGTTTCCAATAATATATGCCATCTGCCAAGTTTTGCCAACTCACTTAACATTTCTATATGCCGCTGTAGGCACTTTATTCATCCTCACAGCTTGCCTTCGCACCAATTTTGTGATAACTGGAAATGTGGTGATAGTGCATTCACTTCCATCATATAAACCATTAATATATATTGTAAGTTAGTGTGGTCCCAGCACTGATCCCTGTGGCGCTCCACTACTTACAGGTTGTTATTCTGCTAACAGCACCCCTCCCCCGCTCCGACCTTATCTCAGCTCTCTGTCTTCTATTTTTTAGCCAATCCTCTGTCCATGCTAATATACTAACTCCAAGACCATGTGCACTGATCTTATTAAGCAGCTGTGTGTCTGGTACCGTAGTGAAGGCCTTTTTGGAAATACAAGAATATTGCATATCCTCTTTCCCCTTTATCCATTCTGCTTTTTACTTCCTCAAATAATTCTAAATAAATTTGCCAGGCACGATTTTCCCATCATCAAGCCATGCTAACTCTGCTTGATTATATTATGCATTTTAAATGCTCTGCTATCACATTCCTTCTAATGGACTTTAACATTTTTTCCAATAGTGCATCTTAAGCTAACTGGCCTATAGTTACCTGAGCTATTTTCTTCTCCCTTTTTGAATAACATTGTTACTTTGGCAGATTTCCAATCTTCTCAATCTTTTCCAGAATCAAATGATTCTTGGAAGATTACTGACAGTGCATCCATTCATTTTGCAGATACTTCCTTTAATGTCCTAGGATACAACCCATCAGGGATTTATCGGCTTTTAACTCCATTAGTTTCTTGATCACTTTTTCTATAGTGATAGTTATTTCTTTATTCCCTTCCCCAATTTCCCCCCTGATTATTTAGTATTTTTGGAATGTGATTAGTGTTGTCTACCATGAAGACTGATGAAAAGCATTAATTCAACTCCTCTGCCATTTCCTGGTTCCCCATTTTCATTTCCACAGACTCGTTCTCTAAGGGGCAGTAGTTCACTTCAGCCTCACTCTTCAATTTTTTTATATTTAAAGCTGCTGCTACGTAACGTTTTTATAAGACCTGCTAGTTATCGCTCAATGTTTATTTTCCCAATCTACAATGTATTTTTGGTTAACTTTTCTAGGTTTTTAAAACAAATCATAATCCTCTTGTTTACCACAAAGCTTTGCCGCATTGTATATATTTACATTTTCAAATTCATTCTATCCTCGACTTATTGGGTAAACCATGATTGTTTATGTCCATCCTAGAATCCTAATTCCTCACAGGGATATATCGCTGGTGTGAATCATGAATTATTTTCTTAAACGTCTGCCATTGTTCATCAACCGTCTTTTCTGTTGAACTCCTTTCCAAGTCTACTCCAGCCAACTCTGCCCTCATTCCTTTGTAATTATCCGTTTGCAAGTTTAGCACAGTTGTTTCGGACCATTTTCACTCTCAGCCTGAATGCTAAATATTACCATGTTATGGTCATTTTTTTCCAATTGAACCTTTTACACTGAGAATATTTATTAACCTGCCTCATTACACATTAACAGATCCAACGTAGACTGATCCTTCATTTGACCCACAGCAAATTGTTCTAGGAAATTTTCGCGGATACAATCTATGATTTTTTTGACCGTGGCTACATCTGCCAATGTGATTTTCCCAAACGACATGAAGATTCAAGTCATCCATGATTAATGTACTTCCAATTTTTTCATGCCATAACTATCTTCTGACTTATTGTCTTTCCTACGGTATAGCTACTGTTAGGCGCCCGGTAGACTACTCGCACCACTGTCTTCACCCCCTTATTATTTCCTACCTCTACCCATGTGAATTCTACATCTGCAGATCCAAAATAATCTCTTGCTATCCAACGTATTCGATCTCGTCAAAAAAGCTATCGAACCACCATTTTCATCCTGCACATCCTTTCAAAAACCACATGCCCCTGAATGTTTGGTTATCAGTTTTGATCTCCTGGTAACCACGTCTCCATAATGGCTGTAAAACAGGCCCATTAACCTCTATTCGTGCCTTCAATTTGTTTGCATGGTTCTGAATACTGCCAGCAATTAAGTAATGAGGTATCAGTATTCACTTTTTTTTACCATTTCCCCATTTGACTCAATTTGCTGTTGTGTTTTATATGTTTCTAGACTCTTTCCCTTTCTGTCACATTCTGGGTGTCATAACCTAAATAGCTGCCCGGCAAAGTTCCCACATCGTTTTGCTTCTTGAAGCTAATTATCCCCTCTCCAGAAATCCCGCTCACCTATTTATCTTAAAATGCTGTCTGGAACCCCAGTTATTCAATTCACCACGACGCTGGAATCTGCATTTTTAAAGTGAAGCCCTTCCCACCGGAATAGCTCCCTCCTATCCCAGCACTGGCGCCGGTGCCCCTTGAACTGAAACCCATTTTTCCCACACCAAACTTTGAGCAAATATTTAAATCCGTGACTTTATTTATCCTATGGCAGTTTGCCCGTTGTTCAGGTAGTAATTCCAATATCTTTATCTCAGAGGTTTTGCTTTTTAATTTACCTCTTAACTGTTCGAATTCTTTCAGCAGAATTTCGTTTCTAGTTCTGTCAATGTCGCTGACATCAACGTGGATGGTGACAAGTTGATTTATCCCCTCCACTCCAAGTTCCTCTCCAGCCCTGAGGAGATGTCCTGGCACCGGGCAGGAAAGAGATCCTTCGGAACTCATGTAGTGAACAATACCCTTCGCCAATTATACTGTTCCCTACCACTACTGAATTTCCTAATTCCAACCCCAGCTTGAATTGCTGCCTATACCACGGTGCTGTGGTCAGTTTGGTCATCCTCCCTGCAGTCCCCGCTCTCGTCCACAGATCTTCCAAGAACCTAGGCACTGTTGAACAGTTGCGGGAGCCGAGGCGCCTCGAATGCGATCCCCTTGGTCCCCATACCTACGTCACCTGTGGTCAGACCCTCCTGTCCCTGATCCCAGACCAAATTTGAATTTCCTTATCGGAGGGGTGTGACCTCTTCCTGGAACAAATTGTCCAGGTAACTTTCCTCTCCCAGACGTGGCGCAACGTCTGCAGCTCGGACACCAGCTCCTTAAATCGGATCCGAATGTTCTCGAACTGCAAACTCTTGCTACTGATGTGCTCGCTCTGGATCACCTTGATGTCCAATAGGCCAACATGCTGCTGCAGCTAGACATTAGCTTTCCTGCCATAAATAACGTATTTAAATTAATTAATTAACCAATTACATTAGCATCCCTGCTCGTTGCACTTGAAGAATCTCCCCCTAGAAGCAATTGATTGTTAGTATTTTTTGTACAACAGGACCGAATTTATACTTAAGAAGCTTTTTTCAGAGGAAAAATACTCTTCAGACCTCAAAACAAACTAAAGACTTCACTTTTACTTTAACGACTACACATACCCACCAATTAGCTGTTCTCGCGCTCTTTTCCCTCTCTGCCCTTTCAAGGTCTATTGCCTCTCTCTGGACGTTTAATTAACTATTTTTGATGGGTGATACAAATGAAGGTGGAAAGGCAAGAGGTGAAGATGACACAAAGTTTCCACAGAGGGGTAGAGATAGTTTAAGTGAATGGGCAAGCACTTGGCAGCTGGAATATAACGTGGGAAAATGTGAGGTTATGCACTGTGGCACGAAGAATAGAGGAGCTGAATATTATTTAAATGGGGAAAGACTGCAGGAGCTGCAGCACAGAGGGATTTGGGAGTCCGCCTGCATGAATCCCCCTAAAAAAAAACAAACAAAGAATTTCAGCAGGTAATAGGGAAGGCGACAGGATTGTTGGCGTTTAATTAAAGGGAATGGAGGAAAAAATTGCGTGTTCTTGCTAATACTTTGCACAGCATAAGTTAAGACATGCCTAGAATACTGTAAACAGTTTCGGCCCCTTATCTAAGGAAGGATATACTGACATTAGAGGCAGCCCAGAAAAGTATCACTAGATTGAGCCTGGGTATGGAGGGATTTTCTTTTGTGGAGAGGTTGAGTAGATTGAACCTGTACTCACTGGTGTCTGGAAGAATGAAATGCAGCTTTATTGAAACAAATAAGATTCTTGGCGAGTGTGGCAGGGTAGATGCTGAGAAGTTGATTCCCCTTGCGGAAGGTCGAGGACCAGAGGGCATATTCTCAGAGTTAGGGGTGTATTTAACACAGAGACCAGGAGGAATTTCTTCTCTCAGATCGTAGTGAATCTGTGGATTATTTACTGCTGATGGCGTTGAAGGCTCTGTCTATCGTTATATTCAAAGCTGAGATAGGCAGATTTTTAATCAAACGGTAACAAAATGTTCTGGGAAATGGAAGGAAAGTGGAGTTTAAGATTAAATTGTCAGCAACGACCTCATTAAATGGCGAACAGATCCGTTATCCGAATAGCCTACTTCAGCTAATAGGTTTACTGATCTCTTGGTTTCATGCTCTCTCCTCTCCCCCGGCTCAGTAATGCTCGGTGGCCACTCTGTCCGTGTGCTCCAATGGTTGCTCACTCAACTCGCACTGTCTCACTGTTAATGTTTCCGCTGTTCCTTTTGCTCTCTCACTGTAAGTGGCACCGCTGTTTCTAGCACTCTCCCACTCTCAATGCCTGCTCTGTTCCTCTCTCACTCATAGAGTCAGAGGGTCACAGAGTATCCGAATTATACAGCATAGAAACAGGTCCTACGGCCCATCATGACCGTGCAAGGCGTCAAGTACCTAACTATTCTAATCCCATTTACCAGCTCTTGCACCATAACCCTGTATGCAAGGCCATTTCAAGTGCTCATCTACATAATTCTTAAATGTTATGAGGGTTCCCGCCTCTATCACCCGCTCAGGCAGTGTGCTGCAGATTCCAACATCATTCTGGGTGATTCCCCCCCCCCACCCCCACCCCGCCTCTGAAATCCTGCTAACATCCTCACTGCTTCTTTCACAGCTTCTCTCACAATCTCTCACTCCTACTGAACCCAATTCTCCTCTCTCAATCTCTGACTCCTAATGGCCACATTGCTCCTCTCTCACTCTCTCACTGTCAATGGCCCCGCTACTAGTCTTTCACTGCTAATGGCCCCATTTCTCCCCTCTCACTCTCCTCCAGTACACTGGCACCCCTCCAATGTCCAGATAATTTGAAAATAAGCGTCAGAGACATTGCACCCTCCTCCCTTACCTAATATTACAGCCTGGGTTACATCTCATCTTGGCCTGTGAGTTTATCCACTTTCAAGTATAAACCACTAATACCTCGACCATTTCAATGCTAATTTGTACAAGGATATCACAGTCCCACTCCCTGATTTCATCACCTACATCGTCCTTCTCCACAGATAATACAGATGAAAAGTCAGCGTTTATAACCTCACCTCTGTCCTTCGGTCACAGCACAATCTGCCACTTTATTCCCTGATGGGTCCTACTCTTTCCCTGGTTATCCTCAGGCTCTGAATATATTTACAAAATGCCTTGGGTTTTCCTTTACCTTTTCCGCCAATGTTTGGTAATGTTTCCTGTTCGCTCTCCTAACAACTTGTTAACAACCGCACCCATCCCCCACCACGGAATTTTTATGCTTCTGCAGGGCTTGACAGCTGTTTTAACCCCCCTATATCCACCATCAGTCACTTTTCTTTTTCCTGATCCAATCCTCTGTATCCCTTGAGAACCAGTATCCCCTGGAATTGTTTGTCCTACCCTCACCTCTGCGGGAACATGTTGGCCCTATTTCCTTTCTGAATGACTCCCGCAGGCCTGTTGTAGACTTTCCTACAATTAGATGCTTCTAGTCCACTTTGGCCACATCCTGTCATAAAATATTGAAGTTGGCCTTCCCCAATTTCAGGACCTTTATTTACAAGCCATCTTTGTCATTTTCAATAACCACCTTAAATCCGCAAGAAGTATGGTCTCTCTCCCCGAAATGCTTTTGCCACTGACACTTATACCACTTTCCTGGCTTCATTCCCTATGATTAGGTCCAGTGCCGCCCCTTCTCGTAGGGCTTTAGCGTCGGCTCAAAAAGCTCTCTTCCAAGCACTTTTAGAATTCCACCACATCGAAGCCTCTCACACTAAGACTATCCAACTTAACATCGGTGAATTGAAATTTTCTACTATTATTACCGTTGTACACATCTCTGAGATTTTCCTACATATCCACTCCTCTAGCCAGCCTGAGTCTTTGGAGGCATTTAGTGCACCACCAGCAAAGTGATTGCCTCCTCTATTTAAGTTCTCTACAGATGACCTCATTTGAGGAACCTTCTAAATACCATCACTCCTTATGGCATTAATTTACTTCTTGATCAATCGTGCAATGCCAACTTCCATTTTGAACCCCACCACCAAGTCGCCATCAACCCCCTGTCATGCCGGAACATTCTATACCCTGCCCTGCCATCAACCATGTCTCTGTGATAGCAACAATATCATATTCCCGTTTGTTAATCAGCACGCTCAATCCATCTGCCCTACTTTTAAGACTCCTTTCATTACAATAGCAGCGAACCAGCCTTGCATTATTCCCCTGTGCCTTAACAGGTCTACGTTTGCTCTGCCTTCCAGACTCACTTAGTTCCTCTTCTATATTAGGCTGTGCAGCACCCTCTACTGTACCTTCACTCATTATTACATAAAAATACCGAATTAGTTTTACCCTGCCCTCACAACCCCACCTCAACTTCACTAGCAAACCTCCCCACAAAGATGTTGCACCTCTGCCAGTTCAGGTGCAACCTGTCCGACGTGTACAGGTGCAAACTTCCCCAGAAACATTCCCTGATCAAGGAACCAGAAGCCCTCCCTCCAGCAACATTTCTTCAGCCACGCATTCATCTTCTCTATCCTCACATTCCTATACTCACTTACATGTGACAAGGGGGGCATCCAGAGGTTGCAATCTTTGAGGTCCTACTTTTTAATCTGCTGCCCAGCTCCCGACGTTCATTTTGCAGGACCTCACCTCTCTTTCTATATAAGTCGTTAGTACCAAAGTGAACCAAGACCACTGAGTTTTCCGTCCCTCTTCAGAATGCCCTGCAACTGTTCTGTGGTATCCTTGACCCTGCTACCAGGGATGCAACACACCATCCTGGAGTCACGTCTATGGCTGCAGAAGCTCCTGTCTGCACACCTCACTATTTAGTCTCCTACCACTATTGCTCTTGCACTCTTACCCCTCCCCACTTGTGCAGCTGAGACACCCAGAGTGCCTGGAATGTGACTCTGGTTGCACTCTCCAGAGCATCATTCACCCTTACTCTTTTCCAACACAGAAAAACCGGGTTACCTCATTACCTGCGTGGTGCTTTCCTCGTTACATGCCTGTGGCTTTCCTCATTACATGCCTGCCTCACTTCTTCTGACTGGTGGTCACCCATTCCCGCACTTCCTCAAGCTGCTGAGTGAAAACATCTAAAAATTTTCTATCCAGCTAACTCTCAGTCTCGCAGATGCACCGCTGTGTGTCCAGCTGACGCTAACGCTCTGAAACCCATTGCTCAAGCTGATGAATCCAGTGGCACTTCCTGCACATGTGGCCATTCAAATTGCAATGCGTGTCGAAGAATCCTCATGCAAATCACGTGACTGAGTCCCATTGCCATATGTTTTGTTTGATTTTTATTTAAAAACACTGTTTCCCTAAATTTAATCCAAGTAAAACACGATTGAGCTTTTTTTCTGACAAAACAAACTGAAATGCGGTAACTGTTACCTACTGTAATGTAATTTTAAAGTGGAGAAAAAAGAAAGCACCTTATTCACTAACTACAATCCAGCTCTCTCCCTTGTCCAGGCATGACTCCTTTCTTTAAACTCTGCATCGCTCTTGAACCGCCGCTCCGCTCCCTCACAGGTAAACTCCGCTATCGCTCTTTATACAGCCGCTCTGCTCCCTCACAGGTAAACTCCTGCTCTTTAAACACCCGCTCACGTCTGGCTCTTTTTTGTTGTTTCACCTTTCTTGTTTGTTTAATTTCCCCCTATCCTTAAATTACTAAATATAATAATAATCAACAAGTGATTGCTACTCAGCTGCTAGTTTCAATCTAAAAACAGAGCTAAAAGCTGAAATACTCACCAGCCAGTCGCCTGCCTCTCCTCCTGCGACCAAACTCTGTTTTGGTGCTGAAATCCTGTCCTCCCTGTGAGGGTCAGAAACAGAGAATGTTTAATCAATAATTTCCAAGCCCTTCTCCCCTCTCTCTGACAGCTAATTTATTGGGAATTCTGATCCTGTCCCGGGGAAAGTGTGGCCTCACCACCTGCACCACTCGCTACCTGGTGGTCATGGCAATGGCGGATCTACTGGTCATTATCACAAACGTCATACCGAACAAGATAAATGGGTATTATTTCCCTTTGTCTTTCCTGGCCCTCACTCCTGTGTGCAGCGTTCACAGTGTCCTGCAGGTTGCAGCCACGGACTGTTCTGTCTGGTTCACGGTCACTTTCTCCTTTGATCGATTTGTGGCCATTCGTTGCCAGAAGCTGAAAACAAAATATTGCACCGGGAAAACTGCGGCTGTGGTTCTAGTGACAACCGGCACCCTGCTCTGTTTAAAAAACATCTCCTGGTACTTTACACAGGAACCTAAGGTGATAATCAACAATGTACCATGGGGCTGTTGGACAAAGCGAAGCTTTTTTACTGATCCCGGATGGGTTGGATTTAACTGGTTTGATAAATTTTTAAACCCTTTGCTCCCATTGGGTTTAATTCTGCTGATTAACGCTCTGACAGTCAGACACATTTTAGTGACCAGTCGAGTCCGGAAGGGACTGATGGCTCAGAGTAAGAGAGAGAATCGCAGTGACCCAGAGATGGAGAGCAGGAAGAAGTCTATGATTTTACTCTTCACCATATCCATCACCTTCATCCTCCTCTGGTCGGTATCTGTTATAAAATTCTTCTATGCTGAAGTGAAAGGCTTAATTTACCTCACCTATTCTGAATATATATTACAACAAGTCGGATTTATGCTGCAGAGTTTAAGTTGCTGCACAAACACATTTATTTACGCTGTGACTCAGTCCAAGTTCCGAGAGCAGATGAAGAAAACGGTGAAATATCCGGTTGCATCAATTATTCAATTAATGAAGAAAAACACCTGACTGTCAGACGCCTCAGCCAATCAGCGAGTTCCGGCCGCTGACAAACAGGCGCTTCCACCAATGAGGGAGCACTTATCTATCCACAACACATCGTCCAGCACCAGGACCATAGCCTTGTATGCCTTGGCATCACAAGCGCACATCCAAACATATCTTACATGTTATGAGGTTTTCTGATTCAACCACCCTTTCAGGCAGTGATTTCCAGATGCCCAACACCCTCTGGGTGAAAAAATTGTTCCTCACCTCCCCAATAAATCTACTGCCCCTTACCTGAAATCTGTGCCCACTGGGTATGGATCCCTCCACCAAGTGGATGAGCCCCTTCCTAACTACCCCATCTATGCACCTCATAATTCTATAAACTCAATCATGCCCCCCTTCAATCTGCTCACCTCCAGGGAAACAAAACTCAGTCTATATAATCTCACTTCATAACTAAAGCTCTCCAGTCTAGGCAACATCCTGGTAAATCTCCTCTGCACTCTCTCTAGTGGAACACATCCTTCCCATAATGCAGATTCCAGACCTGCACGCAATACTCCAGCTGTGGCCTGACCAGTGTTTTATATAGTTCAAGCATAACCTCCCTGCCCTTATACTCTATGCCTCATCTAATTTCGGCAGTAATCCCATATGTCTTCTTAACCAGCTTTTCTACATATCCCACTACCTTAAGGGACCAGAGGATATGCACACCCAGGTCCCTCTGATCCTCGGCACTTCCCAGGTACAATTCATCATGGACTCCCATGCCTTGCTTGTCCTGCGCAAGTCAACCACCTCACACTTATCTGGATTAAATTCCATTTGCCAAAGATCAGCCCATCTGACCAGCGCGTCTGTATCCTCCTTTAATCTGGGGCTATCCCGTGCACTACTTACCACTCCACCAATATTCGTGTCATTCGCGAACTTAATGATCAACCATCCGACATTCAATTCTAAATTATTTATATATACCACAAACAGCAAGTTACCCAACACCAATCCCTGTAACTTCTCCAAGCACAAACTTGGAAACATTCTCGTGAATCTTATCTGTCCTGTATACAGTAACGTCACATTCCTTGCCCAGAGCTCGACGTAATACTTTAACTAGAGTCCAAACTAGTGATTTATACAAGTTCAACTAACTTCCTTGCACTTACACTCTATTTTACAGTAAATACAGCCTTGCTTCAGTTACTCAAAATATACTGAAACCTTCAATGGCTTGTCCCTCTGTTCATACCCCCTTCAGAGATGTAACCTTCATTTTGTGCTGTCGCTCATGTTCTTGCTACAAAAATGAAGCATTTCGCACCTATTTGCCCAATTTAGCAACCAAATGTCAATTTATGCTGGAGTTTATAATTTATCTTAATTAATTAGCATCTATTTGTTTGTATGTGTTTGTGTGTGTGTGTGTTTGTGTTTGTGTGTGTGTTTGTGTGTGTGTGTGTTTGTGTGTGTGTTTGTGTGTGTGTGTTTGTGTTTGTGTGTGTGTGTTTGTGTTTGTGTTTGTGTGTGTTTGTGTGCGTGTGTGTGTTTGTGTGTGTGTTTGTGTGTGTTTGTGTGTGTGTGTGTGTTTGTGTGTGTGTTTGTGTGTGTTTGTTAGTGTTTGTGTGTGTGTGTGTGTGACGGTGTTTGTGTGTGTGTGTGTTTGTGTGTGTGTGTGTTTATGTGTGTGTGTGTGTGGGTGTGGGTATGTGTGTGTATTTGTGTGTGTTTGGGTCTGTGTGTGTGTGTTTTTGACCCGCGGTCACGATAAAATCCAGCCAAGGGAGATTGCTGAAGGTGAGGTTGTGTGTGCGTTTGTGTAGTTGAGAGTGTGAGTAGATATGTTTATTTATGTTTCTGTCCCTCTTTGTGTGCGAATGTGTGTGACAATGTGTATGTGTGTTTGTGTGTTTGTGCGTAAGTCTGTGGCTGAGTGCATCTGTGTCTGTCTGAGTACCCGTCCATCTATGTGTACGTGCGTGCGTACATGTGCGTGGGTGCGTATTTGAGTATATATCCGCCTGTGTGTGTGGCTCTCTGCATGAATGATTTTTGTGTGCCTGTGTGTATGTGTTTGTGTATGTTTGTGTTTGCCTATCGGAGCGCACGCATCTATTTATGCATCTGTCTGCCTGCACGTTTATGACTCTTTATGTGCATGTGTTTGTGTGTGTGAGAGATAGTGTATATCTCTCTGTCTTTCGATCTGTGAGTGTGTGTGCGTTTATGCAATGTGTTTCTGGGCCATGTGAACATGACAGCATCCTACAGTGGGAGAGCAACGAAGGTGAGACTGTAGGTCCCTGTGTCTGTCAGTCAGTTCGTCTTCCTGTGTGTGTGTGGGAGAGAGAGAGAGAAAGAGTGAGAGTGAGAGAGAGAGATTGTTGTTCCAGTACACACTATATTTTTAATTTAGGAAATGCCTTGTTAATGTTCTTCCGTAAATCTGATCTCTGTGAAAAAAAAGTACAACGCAGTCCTTGTTATGAAACGAGAATTATAAGCCTCAGCAGTTTGTAAGTGTGTTTAAAATTATCAGAGTAACACATGTTGCATCAAAAGTGATTGAACGTTAATACACGATTAGTCAATGTTTGTACATTCATGTAAAAAAAAACAAATAAATGCTGGAAAACTCAACAGGTCTGACAGAATGTATGGAGAGAAAGACTGAGTTAAAGTTTGAATCTTGACCGTATGACTCTTCTTCAGAGCTCCCAAGAGTAGTCTTGCAGAGTCGATGCACTAATACTGTCTTTCTCACCACAGATGTTGTCAGAACTACTGAGTTTCCAACATATATTTTTTTTTGCTTCAGATTTTCAGCATCCGCATTATTTTGCCATTATGGAACTGTCATGTACTGCACCTTAACATGTTTGATGAATAAACTATATCATTGTTTGGAAAACTAAAGTTTTGCACAGTTTCCAATCTCCTTTCTCCATTTTATCACAGACATTCATTGTGTCCATTTAATCCCGTCTTCACCCTGTCATAAACCTCTTAATTGCCTAACGTTTTCCAGCTCTGAAATAAGATCAATGACATGAAATATAAAGTCAGTAAGTTTTGAATAGAAATACAAGGAAATAGCCAGGTCTTCAGTAGTTAAAGACGTGTCTTATGAATGTCAGTTACAGGACTGGATTAAGACATTCTGTGATGCTGAGGTATGTCATGTTTAAAACGGCCCATTCCGTAAAAGGTTTCCATTCTAATGCTCACAGAAAGTGGACTGCAAATTTTATCTTCGCAAATTTGCAACAGTAAAGGCACAAATATCACATTACTTTGGAACTAAAATACGTCTTACAAAATAACTGTTTGCATTAGATAATAATTTCAAATAAAAATACGATCACGATTTGTTAATTGGTAAAAATGAAAACTTTTGACGACAGAAACAGAAAAGCTGTTAGACCAATCAGCAGCTTATTAAGAGGAAGCAGTAATACAAACTGCAGCAAATCTGTTTGCACATCATATGATTCGAAAACATTGAAACGTTTTCTTCCGTGATGTTTGGAAAGCAACATCATCGATGATGTCCTCAACTAATAAACTACCAAATGTATCACTTTGGATGTACATAATGCTGAGGGCAGATCGCTATAATTGCAGCAAACACATGGAAATTCAAATTCAAAAACCAATTTCATGGAACTCAGTCCTGGAGAACTGAGCAGAATTTCTCAAATAAGTGTTTGTGATCGTCTGTCATTCTTACAACGATATATTCCATTCAAAGCTTGTAAACAATTCCAATTCTTGGATTTCAAAACTTTCATATCCAAAAATGTAGATATTGATCTTGTGCCAAAGAGAGAAGGAATCCGTGAGCAACTCGACCCGAGGCACAAGTGATGCAGCCGTGCAGCTGGGACCAGCAGACTGCTGGATATATACACGTAGTTTACAAGTTAATCATTCAACATGGGACACATTTAAGCTAGAGGAAATAATTATGTGGACAGCAGCAAGGGGATCTGAATGGAATCCTTCATTTTGTATGAATGTAATATTTATCAATGGGGCTTTATGGCATTTTTTAAAATAATCATTTTTAAACCTGCACAAATACATGAACTCATTCTGACTAGTAACTTTGTAACTGTATAGGTAAGAATGTATTTCGCATGTTAGAATGAAAAGTCCTTATTTGTAGCGTAAAAACGCCAGTTTCAACCGGTTCTGACAAATTATCTCCCTCCCAGCCACCGACTGCCCGCACCACACGCTTGAAATCGTGAAATCTCGCCAGTCCGGAATTTACACAGAGCAACTTTTCAGGACTAAACAGGATTGTGGCCTGGAAAAGCTCATGGACATTTGGAACGATTGAGAACTTTGGGAATGGTGGTTTCCTGAGCGCCATATGCTGCCGATTATATCAGCCATCGCTCCAATGGACCCTCCAACAGTTGTCGCATCGATCGTTTGGTCTCTCCAGCAGCAGTCACATCACTCGGGTGGTCTCTGCAGCAGTAGTTACTTCACTCCGATGGTCTCTCCAGCAGTAGTTATATAGCTCGGGTGTTCTCTCCAGCAGTAGTTACATAGCTCGGGTGTTCTCTCCAGCAGTAGTTACATAGCTCCAGTGGTATCTCCAGCAGTAGTTCCATCGCTCCGGTGGTCTCTCCAGCAGTAGTTACATCGCTCGGGTGTTCTCTCCAGCAGTAGTTACATAGCTAGTGTGGTCTCTCCAGCAGTATTTCCATCGCTCGGGTGGTCTCTCCAGCAGTAGTTACATAGCTCGGGTGGTCACCCCAGGAGTAGTTACATAGCTCGGGTGTTCTCTCCAGCAGTAGTTCCATCGCTCGGGTGTTCTCTCCAGCACTAGTTCCATCTCTCGGGTGGTCTCTCCAGCAGTAGTTGCATTGCTCGGATGGGCTCTGTAGCAGCAGTCACATCGCTGAGGTGAGCTCTGCAGCAACAGTCACATCGCTGATGTGAACTCTCCAGCGATATACATCTAAAGTGGACCCCGAGCATGTCGTTTGACTAAAGCAAAGCTTTGCAATCAGGGCGTGTGTGAAGGGCAGACGACAAGCGTCGAGAGAAGGCTTCTCACGCGAGGCTCACAAGCACTCGGGCAAAGGCTGATTCCTCCCTGTGTGCACCAGCTTCTGGGTGTCTGAGACCCAGCCTGGGCTGTCCCCCTGAATATAGGGAGTGTGCTCATGAACAAAAAATAGGAAAAGGAATGAGAACAATCAAGCCCGGCGTGGAAAATCCCGGCTTCTCTCTCAAACCCACACACACACACAGATACACAAATACATACTCACTCAATTACACACACAAACACACACAGACACACAGATACACAAACACACACTCACTCAATTACACACACAAACACACACACACACATACACAAACACGGACACAATAACACGTAGCCATAGATGTTCACTCAATCTCACATTAATAAATTGTCAAACACACTTTCTCAAACATATGTACTATGTCGCCTGTACTCAGTCACAGTATCATACACTCACACTGGCCCTCATACACTTACACTCACACACATCCACTCACAGACACATTTTCAATCACGCAATCAAATGCCAAGCTGACGCAATCTGACACTGTAAAAATGTCACGCATTCTGTGTCTCAAACACACACACACACACACTCACATAGGCTGACGTACACTCAAACTTTTCCCAACAATCACACTCACACACACAATCTCTCTTACACATTTTCACGAAATCTCATGCTCACACAATCCCACACTGTCCACATCTCTCTCTCTCTATCTCTTTCTGTCTCTCTCTCTCTCACTCACACACACACAAAATGCACACACTCACACAGGCAGACACTCACAGACACTCTGTATTCCAGATGTTCTCTCTCACAGACACAGGCATTCACTCACACCCTACACACATTCACAGAAGCACTCACACATTAATCTCAAGCACACACTCACTCTGTCAAACGCGCACACTCCCAGAATCAAATACTCATTCAAAATCACATTGTCACAATGCCACACATTCTCTTTCACCCTCACACACACACTTTCACTCACACAGACTCAGACTCACATGCACGCAGACACAATCCAACAGGCACACACACACAGATTCCGTCACACAGCACAATATCATAGACTCAATGTCTCACACACATTGACACTTTCACTCTCTATCACTCACAGGCAGGCACACACACAGATTCACATACTTACACACCCTCGCAAAAACCTCTCAGCTCTCACACTTGTACGCACTCACATATCACACTCACTCACAAACTCTTGCAGTGAAGCACTCATGTGCATCAACAGGCAATCGCAAAGACATTCAGAAACACTCTCCCTCTCTAATACTCTCACTAACACGCACAATCACAAATTCTGTTAACCACTCTAAATGTCACACACCCTTCTGCCCCAGCATACACAGTAACGCATTTGCACAATCACGCACTCTTCGACACAATTACAAACTCACTTTCACAATCTCAAAATGACACACTCTTACTCACACACTATTAACGCACTCATACACACACATAAACACATATTTTTTGAATCACAAATACACAAAGTCATAGTCAAACTGACTCACAAGCTCTCTCTCGCAAGCTCTCTGTCACACACTCATTGGCTCCCAGGTAAAAGGTAATATATTCGCACCGCACTATCACACGCACACAGATACACACTTGATCAATCTTACCCTGTATTTGTCTATGTGTGTGTGAGTTTGTGTGTTTTATGTGGATGTGTTTTCTGTTTGTGTGTGTTTTATGCATGTTAATATCCCGAGCGTGTGGGAGTGAGTCTTTTTTTATGTGCCTATGTGTTTGAAGATGAGTGTTTTCAGGTAGAAATTCAACCATGATCTTATTGGATGCCGGACAGGCTGCAATGCGCGAATGGCCACCTCATTGTCCCAATTACTTAATTCATTACTCACCTTAAGGATATCTGTTTGTCCTAATTAGAGATAGTGCAATGGCGGGTGCTGTTCCCACAATCACCCGCGATTGTGAAAGCACTCTATCATTGAGCAGGGCCGCACTGCACTCCGGGAGACTGAACCGACTGCACATGCGCAACAATATTGGTGCTTCTCATTTTTCATTTAATTATTATCACTATTGTAATTATTATTTAGCTCCTCGACGGGACAGAGTTCCAGTTCCTTCTCCATTCTGAAGAGTCGATTCTTCCTATCTCTTTGTCGATTTAAAATACATGCCTGCAATTAGACACTGAAACCAGGAGGCCATTGCTGCCGACCTGTCGTTGGGGTTCGACAAAGGGCAGCGGTCGAGGAAGCGGGTGGGCAAGAGTTAACACTAGGAGGACCTGAGAGAAACAGGAGGGCCAGGCGAAGTTTAGAGCGGCACGTAGCGGTTAGGAGGTGAAATGACAGCAAGCGCAGATTCCCTCCTTCCAAAGCCCAGTTCAGTTGGCAGAGGCAGGAGGAAATGTCTTCAAATATGAACTTCAGCTTCTAAACTCAACAACAAAAAGAACCATTCACGCTGCACAAAAGATTTACTCTCCATTCCCCACACTATATCCACCCTTATCACATCAACTGTTGTGTGAGATAGTTTTAGTCGTTTCCTGTTGAAAGATTCCAGATATCAAAAGCGATTAAGGGCTTTAGAAACAGGAGCAGCGGAAGGATACGAGGGTCCTCGAGCCAACTCCGCCATTTAATAAGGTCATCGCTGATCAGATTGTGCCCTTAACTCCAAACCTTTGCTCCATTTCCATATCTGCCCCCCCACCACACCCCCCCTCCCCTCCGCCCCCCCCACCCTCCCCCACTCCTGCCCCCCCCCCCACCCATTGCTACCCCGTTCCTAGTCGATGAAAGATCTGCCTAGCTCAGCTTTGAATATAATGAATGACCCGGATTCCACTGCTCACTGGGGAAGAAATAAATGAATCAGGGAAACAAGGAATTCCTCATCATCTCCGTTTTAAAAGTCTGACTCATATTGTTAAATTGTGCCACTAGTTCTGATTCCGGCACAAAGGGAACCATCCTCTCAGCAGCCACCTGGTCAGAGCCTCTCGGAATTATATCTGTTCCAAGGCGACTCTGAACTCCAATATGCACCAGTTCAAAGTGCTGAAAATTTGTTCCTGGGACAACACCTTCATCACTGGAATCAGCATCTCTGAACTGGCTGCAGTGCAAGCATTACCCTCGTTATGTCAGGAGACCAAAGTGAGTAGAGGAAATTAGAAGAGAATGGATTCCGCGATGAGGGACCACCGTTAAGTGAATAGATTGGTGGAGTTGGCGTCATTCCTTGAGAAGAGAAGCTTGCGAGACTAGGTAGATGTGACCTGAATCATGATTGATCGAGACAGAGTAGAAAGTTATTCTTCACGTTGGCAGAAGGGACGAAAATCAGATGGCATTAGGTTGATTTGTTTGCCAAAGAAGCAAAGATGACATGGGGAAAACGCCTTTAACAACGTGAGGAAACGGGGTCTCGAATGTTCTGTCCGAGAAAGAGGTGGAGCAAAGTTCAATCATGGTTTCTGAGAGGAAATGGGAAAGGAAGCTGAAGAGAAAATATTTGCTGGGTTTCGGGGAAATGGTGGACAAGTGGCAGTAGTGAGATTGCTCCTGCAGCGTACTTTCACTGGCTGGATGTGCTGAATGCCCTCCTGTACTGAAACCGTTCTATGAATCATACATAAAGCTGGGTATCAGTTATGCTGACTGCTATGTTGCATCCCCTGTTTAAATCTGATTTCTGCCCAACACATCTATGCTCACTTTAAGGGCAAATAATTGATGACGGAATGTGAACCGCCCAAAGGGTGTGTTAAATGATCTCAGGAGTGAAGATTCCTCATCAAGTTTCAGGTTCTAGTCGCCATATCTGGTATCAAGCTGCTGAAAGCTTTGGCACCTGCCAGTTCTGGCATGGCCCCTTGCACTGTTGGAACAACATGGTCAGTGCTCTTTATTGTTTGAATTAGGAATCCGGAAGTGTGGGCTGCATCATTTGTCATTGCCCTGACCAGCAGAACAGATCAATTGGGGAATTAATATATCCTCAGTTTCTCTCCATTTGTTGACCATATGTCTGTGTGTTTTGTTGCACAAAATCTGCTAACGTTTAGAAAGAGATCTGAAGTCCAAGTGACTTGCAAAATTAGGCAAAACGAGTTTTCTACTTTTAAGACTTTTGCTGTGCAAAGTTCACTGAAACCAACCAAGACTAAACATAGATGAACAGCCAACTAATACATTAAATTACAGGGATTATATCCCGCTTTAACTTCATAACTAAAACGAAAAACTCACTCCGAGTTTATACATTATAGACACTATCGGTAGGTGTGTCGCCCTAACCTTAACATCTGGCACATTCCGGCTTTAACAGGAACCATTTTCCCTTCTTCACCCAGGTGAAACAGTTTACACCATTCAAGGCATTGAACATAATCGACTGAAATTCCCATTGAAGATTCCCTCTGGTGGTTCCAATATTTTTACCTCTTACCAGTCCGTGGATCTAACGAGCTATCAGCTTGGTCATTATCTGAAAAGCAGTCCTTTTTTTCTGCATGGCATAGCAGCACCTGCTGTGGGTCTTCTTTCCCCTGACACTTAGTTGTGACTGATTCTGAGATTTTAAGTCTGTACTCATCAAAGCACATGTTACTTCTTCCTTTGTGTCGAGGTGTTAAAGCTCCCCACTGAATTTTAGTAGGGTTGAACCTCGGCCCCAGATATCCATGTCAACCAGATCACAATGTCCTGACTCCTGGAAGAGTTCAATTCAACTTCACGCCGTCCTCCATTCCAGGACATTATTTTCCTCCTTTTAATTGGAAGAGAAAGCTTAGATCATAAGTAACTTATAAGGTCCACGAGTCATGACAGTTGGCTGATTCAACAGCAGCATCACTGTTCTTTTGAAGTTCTCACTTGAATCCCCACGTGACAGAATTTCAAACTCCGTTTCCGCGATTCAGTATCAGCAGCGAAATCATTAAGCAGAGGACGATTAACAAAGTTACTTAGATAAATAAGTCGTGTGATGAATATTAGGGGAATGAATGTTTTGAACGATCCTGCCAATTCATGTTTAATGAGAATCTCATGAAGATTATTGCCAGGTATAATATTTCTCATGGATGGATTAGTTAATTTCCAAACAGCTGCTTAAAAGCACTCACTGCACAGTCTCTGCCCCTTTCCCACTGATTTTCACACGTGCTTGATGAACTTGTCTGAATGGATGGGGAAAGGAACAGGACACAACTGCAGCTGTAGTGTCTGAGGTAAAAATCGTCACACAATGTAGAACCCAGTGTTTCATACCCTGGAAAGGAACAGACTTCAACTGAACCCTCAGTGTACCAAGTAAGTCTGAGACCTGGTTCTGAAGTTCACTGCCTCGTTGGTAAAAGCTGATTTGCATTTACAAGCACAGCGGCTGCACAGGAAGACCTGGGGAGTTCGAATACTTTCTTGCACAATGGCCGTCCCACAAAGCTGTTCCAACCAGCTGAATACGGCCAACTAATTGCTCGTCCCTGTGTGGGTTTCGGCGACACCGTGCAACTCCAAGCGCTTCTTCAATGATGTGAAAGTAGCAGCCAGTCCGGTCCAGGGCTGTAGACGCCAAACTAGGGGGCAGGCGAACGTCGATGACCGGCATTGGATGCTCCCAGATTGACTTCATCCAGATCCTTATTCCACAACACCCCCAAAACCGTCACCCAACGGTACCAACAAAAACGGTCGAATATGGCTTTACCTATGCCACACATTCCCCGCTCTTGACACTTCACTCCCACTCCAGGATGTGCCCAGGCCTTCGAGTACATCACTGCCTCATCTGCTATATCTCACAGGCACTGATAATCCTGCGATGTCATCTGGAAAGCAGCGTGTGTATGAGAGTGCAGTGGGTGATTGGGATTCCCCACATTTCTCTTGTGCTGGGGAAATGATTTTCAGTGGATAGTCACTCTCCATTTTGACAAAACATGTGTTAAAGTAATGTTGATGCAATACTATGTTTTTATGTCCAAAAAAAGGGGGTGATCGAATTCTATCATTTTCAGCATCTCTGCCACTTTTCCTTTAGGGATTTTTTCTCACGGGTTCCAGTTGGGAACTCACTATGTGCCGTGGGAGCCCCCGTGTTGCTGAGCAGTGAATCGTCTTTCTCCATTTGACCTGCATTTCAGTCAGTGGAATGGAAGAGGCCACACCCGCAGGAGGTGCTAACTCATTAGCACCGTCACACGGAGCCGTTTCCTCTGTCTGATATGGAACAGTCACAATGGTGTCAGACACATGCAGACCTCCAACAGGAGATTCCACAACTCCCTACCCCACCAGTGCTTGAGAAACCATCTTGCTGTGGAGCAGCCTGGCCCACCTCAGAAAACTGCTCTACATCACAAAACCCCACTTCTCCAGAGGTGGAGATGTCACGAGTCACAACGGCAAGTCCCAGTCATCTATCGGTGGACGTTCTTCCTCCAAAGCATCTGAATTTTGATGCCTGTCTTTAACTGCTCTCAGCTTGACGGCAGCCTCCATCCCATTAGCACAAAGCAATCGGCCTCACCTCTTTCAACGTGTGCAACGCAATATGAGGCGTCATTTCTGTTTTCCTTCACTCCAGCACCAGGAGGTGCCCCGATTGTAAGGCACGTCTCAGTCTCTGCCTGAGACATTGAAAATCTCCCGAGGCCACCTGGAAGGCAGCTTGCCTATTAGCATGTGGTCGGTGAATAGAATCTGTTAAAATCCTATCTATGGTAGGACAATTGGGCAGTGACTGCCCACGGTCTTCCATTCAGCTAGGACAACTAAAGCAGGGCTGATGACTTTCCCTCTCACTGTTACCGAGCAATGGCTGTTGGGGGGCGGAAGTGTGAGGGTGGGGCTGTGAGGGGGAGCGGAAGGGGCGTAAGTGTCCCCACTACCATTTTCAGTTTTGAATTTATAGTTTTCCTTTAATGCCTCAATGCCAGAGGCCAGTGTGTACTCTCCCTTCATTTCCCTGGTCTTGACCACTTAACAACGGAGCAGATAATGCATTTTGGACAGCAAGCCAAGAAATGGCTGCTCCAATTGTTCAAACCCTGCATGGCAACACACATGTTACCTGATATTTGGAAGAAGGCACAGGTAATAGACATATTAAAGCCCAGAAAAGATCCCTCAGATCCTAAGACTTTTCAGCCAACTTCACTGCTTTGCCACACCAATAAGCTGTTTCAAGGCCTAATACTCAATAGGATAGCACGATCTGTAGATGAGAAGATCATTCCAGAGCAAGCATCTTGCCGCACTGGCAAATGAACAACAAGCCATCTGCTCAACCTCACACAACATATCGAAGATGGTTATGAGCAAGGGATGGTAACATGTGTTTTTTTTGCAGACCTGACAGCAGCATCCGTTACAGTGAATCATAGGCGTCTCCTCTGCAATATCCTAGAGATGACAAAAGATATTCACTTAACAGAGCTGTTAGAAAGCATGCTTCAGAATCGCCGGGTCGATGTTGAACTAGGTGGGTAGAGCAGCATGTGGCGTATTCAGAAGAATGGTCTTCCTCAGGGAAGCGTGCTTGCACCGCTGCTGTACAACATCTACACGAATGACCAACCTATAGAGGGTGTCACACACCGTTTTATATCTGCTGATGACTTATGTGCAACTGCCAAGGTACTGATTTTAACAGGAGAAAACGCTTTCTGAGTCCTTGGAGGGACTAAGATCGTACGATGAAGAAAACCACGTTCGCACAAACCCATCAGAGACACAAGTTAGTGCATTCCACCTCAGAAACCGTGAAGCCAAACGCCAGATTAAAGTAACCTGGATTGGAGCAACGCTGACGCATTCCGAGCACCCTATCTACTTAGGAGTCAGACGTGACAGATGCCGTCAAGTACCACATTGAAAAGACAAAGGCAAAAGTGAGCACACAAAACAACATCCAGAAAAAGCTCA